>NW_026015087.1:0-214687 GCF_020379485.1 Brassica napus
CTGGTGATTCTCCACCACTTTATGTATCCAATCAAGCTGCTCCACAAAGTGATTCATCCTGTTTATTGGCTCCACGATGAATCTGTGCCTATTCCCAAACTGGAAACTGGAATCACCTGATTTGAAAGTGGGATAAACTTCTTCACCCAACTCCTAGATATTTATTCATCGTCCTGTGATTCTCCACTGTTACAGGAGCAATAAAGAGAGGAGAATGACGTAAGAAACAAGAGGGGAACAATTACAACATCCGGATCAAGCAATACTTCAACTTACCTTGCAAGACAAGTCTGTCCGTACAAGACAACCCTAACTTGGAGTGCAAGCATAAGAGTGACTGATGTAGAAGAGAAGAAGGCAAGAAGAATGTTTGGAATCGCCTAAGGGAAGTGGGGAACCGTTGAGAGTGCAGGTCACGGGTCTGGTAAGGATTCAAAGTCTTCCCACCCGTTAGGACCTGTCACTATCCAGGACCACTTTGCCCATCTCTCCTCTGTCTTACCTCTTTGTTTATTGTTTCCTAATGTCGACATCTTGCTGTATGAATTCTATAAATGGGTTGTCCCATAAACAAATGATTCAAGGGAAAAGAGTTCTCTATTATTCTCTTTATCAATCTCACTCTCTCTCTCACGGTTCAACCGAGTTCTTCTCTAATCTCTTCACAAATCTTCCTTAAACTCTCACATAAATCCTATAACTATTATGGTATCAGAGCAGCTGTGCTCTTGAGACCTAAATCTCTTTTTCTTCCGCGAACTCTCTGTGTTTTATTTCTATTTTTGGCAAAGTTCATCCTGTTCTTGAGGTGTTCTTCAATCTCATTTCCAGAATTTGCCAAAAATAGCAAAGTTCATCCAAACTTTCGTTTCTCTCTTTCTCTCTTGATGGATACCTCCGAGAACCCAAAGATGGTGATGATACCAGTTACTCTCAAGGGTCCTAACTACCTGACATGGGCAAGACTTGCCAAAACAGCTCTCGGAGGCAGAGGTCTTTGGAGATTGTTGAAGAAGGCCGCCCCACCAAGAAGACTGTCCTAGGAGAGGATGGCAAAGAAGTGGTGGTTGCGGATGCTGGGGATAAGAAGAAAGGTCAGGAGGACCTCATGGTGTTGTCTATCATCCAGAATAGCCTCGCCCTTCTCTCCAAGAGGCTTATGCATTCTGTGAAACTTCCAAGGAGCTGTGGGATACTCTCAAGAAGGTGTATGCCAACAAATCCAACATCAGCAAGGTGTATGAAGTAAAAGGAGCAATCAACTCTCTAAGTCAAGAGGACACAGACTTTGATGCTCATTTTGGGAAGTTCCGGTCTCTATGGGCTGAGCTAGAGATGCTCAGACCCGCAACAGTTGATCCGGATGTTCTACATGAAAGAAGGGAGCAAGATAAGGTCTTTGCCTTGCTGCTCACTCTCAACCCAGGGTATGATGACCTTATTAGGCACATACTGAGGAACAAGGAGCTTCCATCTCTAGATGAAGTGTGTGCTGAGATTCAGAAGGAGCACGGCTCAGTGGGTCTCTTTAAGAGAAAGGGAGAGCTAGTGATGGCCAATCAAGCTGAAGGAGCCGAGAGCAAACCTGCCGGAGTAGCCAACAAAGGGTACTACAAGCCGGAGGAAAAGAAAGTGTGGGTGTGTGATCATTGCAAGAGGAAGGGTCACGGCAAGGACAAGTGCTGGATACTTCACCCACACCTCAAACCGGCTAAGTTCAAGACTGATGGTCGGAGCAAACTACTCAGGTGATGTAGGAGAAGCTTCCACGGCCTACCGCACTCATGAGGGCAAGGGAAACCAGGATGAGTCCATCAAGAAATCTGACATTGAGGCACTCATCAAAGCTCTCAAGGAGTCTGGTAAAACTCTTGGTTCCTCTCTTAGTGCATCATATCAATTGCCTAGGAGTTTATTCACGGCTTTCAAGTTGCTCATGAATCTGATAGAGTTAAACCCTTAGTCATAGACTCAGGAGCCTCTCATCACATGATTAGTGATTTAAACTTGATTAAAATATCACTCCTGCAGTAGGAAATGTTATGATAGCTGATGGTAACAAGGTTCCAATTAAGGCATAGGGGAACTTAAATTATTTGAGAAAGAATCCAAAGCCTTCTACATGCCTAGTTTCACTTCTAATTATTATCTGTGAAAAGGGTGACCAATGACTTGAATTGCAATGTTATATTTACGCCTGATGATGTCTACTTTCAGGATATTGACTCATGTAGGTTGCTTGGCAAAGGTGTGAGCAAGGGAAACCTGTACTTGCTAGAAGACACTAAGCTTGCATCCGATCTATCTGTTGCTTTCAATTCAAGTTTTAATTTCCCTAAAGATGTAATGGGCATGCTAGATTAGGACATCCTCATTCTCGTGCCTTGAACATCATGTTGCCTAGTATTTCATTCCAACAAGATTGTGAAGCTTGTATCTTAGGAAAACATTGCAAAACTGTATTTCCCAAGTCTAGTACAATCTATGAACACTGCTTTGATTTAATCCACTCGGATGTATGGACAGCTCCATGTCTTTCTAGAGAACATCACAAGTATTTTGTGACCTTTATTGATGAGAAATCCAAGTACACATGGATCACTCTCTTACAATCAAAGGATAGGGTCTTAGATGCATTTATAAACTTTGAAACATATGTCTCTAACCATTATAATGCCAAAGTTAAGATTTTGAGATCAGATAATGGAGGAGAGTACACCAGCAATGCATTCAAAGCTCATCTAGCCAAACAAGGTGTGATTCATCAAACCAGCTGTCCATACACTCCCCAACAAAATGGTGTGGCCGAGAGGAAGAACAGGCATCTCATGGAGGTCACTAGGAGCATGATGTTCCATACTAGTGTCCCAAAGAGCTTTTGGGGTGATGCGGTCCTAACTGCATGCTACCTGATCAACCGCATTCCTACCAGAGTTCTACAAGACTGCTCTCCATTTGAGGTATTGAACAAAGCTAAACCATCTATTGATCATATGCGTGTGTTTGGGTGCCTTTGTTTTGTTTTAAAACCAGGAGAACTGAGGAACAAACTGGAGGCTAAGAGCACAAGAGCTATGTTCATTGGGTATTCACCAAACCAGAAGGGCTATAAGTGCTATGAACCAGAGACTAGGAGAGTCTTGGTATCTAGAGATGTGAAGTTTGTAGAAACCAGAGGGTACTACAACAACAAGGATTGGAATGAGCTGGAGAACCTGTCTCAATCCGCATCAGATAGAGCAGCCAATCTCAGACAAGTCATGAGGAGACTTGGGGTCAGCTTACCTATGGAAGAGCCGGGACAAGCAGGATCAGATAATGTGGGAGGATCAAGCCGGTCTGAAGAGCAAACCGAGACAACTACAGATGAAGTTGAGATCCAAGAAGCTGCTCCCCTTGATCCTGAGGGGGGAAATCAGGGTGAACCACCTGTTCATGATCAAGAAGAGCACCATGACCAAGAGGAGGAAGTGGAGGATCAGAATCAGAACTTGGAAGGTGGAGAAGGCACTCAGAATGAAAAGATCAGCCAGTACTTAGGAGAAGTACTAGGATCAAGAAGCCGGCTTCAAACTGGAACAACACCAGAGTCTACTTCAATGCAGAGGCAGTAGCTCACCCACCCAGTGGCGTGTGCTCCCTAGCTCACTATCCAGAAGAACATCAAGCCTTTGTGGGCTCATTGGATCAGGAATGGATACCAAGAACATATGCAGAAGCTATGGAAGATGATGAATGGAGGGAATCAGTGAATGATGAAATGGGAGCCATGGAGAGGAACAACACCTGGTATGAGACAGAGCTTCCAAAAGGAAAGAAAGCCGTGACCAGCAGACTCATACACACCATCAAGTATCTTGCAAATGGAAAGCCAGAAAGAAAAAAGACCAGATTGGTAGCAAGAGGATACACCCAAGTTTATGGAGAAGACTATCTAGACACCTTTGCACCAGTGGCCAAGCTTCACACAATCCGGATTATCCTTTCATTGGCAGTAAATCAAGAGTGGGATCTTTGGCAAATGGATGTGAAGAATGCCTTCTTGCAAGGTGAACTAGAAGATGAGGTATATATGAGACCACCGCCGGGAATGGAAGAGATGGTGAAACCAGGGAATGTACTCAGACTCAGAAAAGCCATCTATGGTTTGAAACAATCACCAAGAGCTTGGTATCACAAGCTGAGCACTACACTGAATGGGAGAGGCTTTGTGAAGTCTCAAGCGGATCACACACTCTTCACTCTCACCAGCAAGCAAGGGATTGTTGTGATTCTAGTCTATGTGGATGATATCATCATCACTGGTTGTGACAAGGAGGGGATCAGTTCAACCAAGACCTTTCTTAAAGCCGCATTTGATATCAAAGACCTAGGAGAACTGAAGTACTTCCTCGGCATTGAGATGTGCAGATCAAAGGAAGGATTGTTCATGTCCCAAAAAAAGTATACCCTGGACATCTTAAAGGAGGCAGGAGATCTTGGAGGAAGACAAGCCAAGACACCACTTGAAGAAGGTTACAAGGTATTGCGAGAGGGGAGTATGAAGATACTCCATTTGAAGATGTCAAACAATATAGACGGATGGTTGGGAAGCTGATCTATCTAACCATCACTCGGCCCAGATGTGTGCTTTGCAGTTAATCAAGTAAGCCAACATATGCAAACTCCCAAGGTTCATCACTGGAACATGGTGGAGAGGATACTAAGATACTTGAGAGAGGCACCAGGTCAGGGTGTATGGATGGCTTGCAACAAGAACACTGAGGTGATAGGATACTGTGATGCAGATTGGGCTGGGGACAGAATAGACAGAAGATCAACCACCGGCTATTGTACATTCATTGGAGGAAATCTGGTCACTTGGAAGAGCAAGAAACAGAAGGTAGTGTCTTGCTCTAGTGCAGAAGCAGAGTACAGATCAATGAGGAAGCTAACCAGTGAGCTTATCTGGATAAAAGGGCTTCTAGGCGACTTGGGAATTGAGATCAAAACTCCCATGACCATGCATTGTGACAACCAAGCCGCAATACACATTGCATCCAACTCAGTCTTCCATGAGAGGACAAAACACATAGAAGTGGACTGCCACAAGGTAAGACAAGCAGTAGAGCAGCAAGTGATTCTCCCATGTTATACAAGAAGTGAGGATCAGCTGGCTGACATCTTCACCAAGGCGGCCAGTAGCAAAGTTTGTGAGTCCATTCTTCCAAGACTTGGACTCATAAACCTCCCATGTCAATATCCCCTCACCATGGAGTATTCTACTCTTTTTCCTTTGCTTGGTTTTTATCCCAAGTGGTTTTTCCAAGTAAAGTTTTTAATGAGGGAATGCTTCATGGTTTCCAAGCTTGACAATCACCACTGTCAAGCTTGAGGGGGAGTGTTGACATGAAGCAATAAAGAGAGGAGAATGAAGTAAGAAGCAAGAGGGGAACATTACATCCGGATCAAGCAATCACTCAACTTACCTTGCTACACAAGTCTGTCCGTACAAGACAACCCTAACTTGGAGTGCAAGACATAAGAGTGACTGATGTAGAAGAGAAGAAGGCAAGAAGAATGTTTGGAATCGCCTAAGGGAAGTGGGGAACCGTTGAGAGTGCAGGTCACGGGTCTGGTTAAGGATTCAAAGTCTTCCCACCCGTTAGGACCTGTCACTATCCAGGACCACTTTGCCCATCTCTCCTCTGTCTTAACTTCTTTGTTTATTGTTTCCTTAATGTCGACATCTTGCTGTATGAATTCTATAAATGGGTTGTTCCCATAAACAAATCATTCAAGGGAAAAGAGTTCTCTATTATTCTCTTTGTCAATCTCACTCTCTCTCTCACGGTTCAACCTAGTTCTTCTCTAATCTCTTCACAAAACTTCCTTAAACTCTCACATAAATTCTCTAAAACTATTATCCACACCACTTTATGTATCCAAATCAAGCTTCTTACAAAGTGATTCATCCTGGTTTGATTGAACGACGAAGAAGCTGTGCTATTCCCAAACTGGGAAACTGGAATCACCTGATTTGAAAGGGGATAACTTCTTCATCCCAACTCCTATGAGATTTATTCAACTTCCTGGTGATTCTCCACCACTTTATGTATCCAAATCAAGCTTCTTACAAAGAGATTCATCCTGGTTTGATTGGAACGACGAAGAAGCTGTGCTATTCCCAAACTGGAAACTGGAATCACCTGATTTGAAAGTGGGATAACTTCTTCTTTCCCAACTCCTATGAGATTTATTCAACTTCCTGGTGATTCTCCACCACTTTATGTATCCAAATCAAGCTTCTCACAAAGTGATTCATCCTGGTTTGATTGGAACGACGAAGAAGCTGTGCTATTCCCAAACTGGGAAACTGGAATCACCTGATTTGAAAGTGGGATAACTTCTTCATCCCAACTCCTATGAGATTTATTCAACTTCCTGGTGATTCTCCACCACTTTATGTATCCAAATCAAGCTTCTTACAAAGTGATTCATCCTGGTTTGATTGGAACGACGAAGAAGCTGTGCTATTCCCAAACTGGGAAACTGGAATCACCTGATTTGAAAGTGGGATAACTTCTTCATCCCAACTCCTATGAGATTTATTCAACTTCAACTTCCTGGTGATTCTCCACCACTTTATGTATCCAAATCAAGCTTCTCACAAAGTGATTCATCCTGGTTTGATTGGAACGACGAAGAAGCTGTGCTATTCCCAAACTGGGAAACTGGAATCACCTGATTTGAAAGTGGGATAACTTCTTCATCCAACTCCTATGAGATTTATTCAACTTCCTGGTGATTCTCCACCACTTTATGTATCCAAATCAAGCTTCTCACAAAGTGATTCATCCTGGTTTGATTGGAACGACGAAGAAGCTGTGCTATTCCCAAACTGGGAAACTGGAATCACCTGATTTGAAAGTGGGATAACTTCTTCATCCCAACTCCTATGAGATTTATTCAACTTCCTGGTGATTCTCCACCACTTTATGTATCCAAATCAAGCTTCTTACAAAGTGATTCATCCTGGTTTGATTGGAACGACGAAGAAGCTGTGCTATTCCCAAACTGGGAAACTGGAATCACCTGATTTGAAAGTGGGATAACTTCTTCATCCCAACTCCTATGAGATTTATTCAACTTCCTGGTGATTCTCCACCACTTTATGTATCCAAATCAAGCTTCTTACAAAGTGATTCATCCTGGTTTGATTGGAACGACGAAGAAGCTGTGCTATTCCCAAACTGGGAAACTGGAATCACCTGATTTGAAAGTGGGATAACTTCTTCATCCCAACTCCTATGAGATTTATTCAACTTCCTGGTGATTCTTCCACCACTTTATGTATCCAAATCAAGCTTTCACAAAGTGATTCATCCTGGTTTGATTGGAACGACGAAGAAGCTGTGCTATTCCCAAACTGGGAAACTGGAATCACCTGATTTGAAAGTGGGATAACTTCTTCATCCCAACTCCTATGAGATTTATTCAACTTCCTGGTGATTCTCCACCACTTTATGTATCCAAATCAAGCTTCTCACAAAGTGATTCATCCTGGTTTGATTGGAACGACGAAGAAGCTGTGCTATTCCCAAACTGGGAAACTGGAATCACCTGATTTGAAAGTGGGATAACTTCTTCATCCCAACTCCTATGAGATTTATTCAACTTCCTGGTGATTCTCCACCACTTTATGTATCCAAATCAAGCTTCTCACAAAGTGATTCATCCTGGTTTGATTGGAACGACGAAGAAGCTGTGCTATTCCCAAACTGGGAAACTGGAATCACCTGATTTGAAAGTGGGATAACTTCTTTCCCAAACTCCTATGAGATTTATTCAACTTCCTGGTGATTCTCCACCACTTTATGTATCCAAATCAAGCTTCTCACAAAGTGATTCATCCTGGTTTGATTGGAACGACGAAGAAGCTGTGCTATTCCCAAACTGGGAAACTGGAATCACCTGATTTGAAAGTGGGATAACTTCTTCATCCAACTCCTATATGATTTATTCAACTTCCTGGTGATTCTCCACCACTTTATGTATCCAAATCAAGCTTCTACAAAGATTCATCCTGGTTTGATTGGAACGACGAAGAAGCTGTGCCTATTCCCAAACTGGGAAACTGGAATCACCTGATTTGAAAGTGGGATAACACTTCTTCATCCCAACTCCTATGAGATTTATTCAACTTCCTGGTGATTCTCCACCACTTTATGTATCCAAATCAAGCTTCTCACAAAGTGATTCATCCTGGTTTGATTGGAACGACGAAGAAGCTGTGCTATTCCCAAACTGGGAAACTGGAATCACCTGATTTGAAAGTGGGATAACTTCTTCATCCCAACTCCTATGAGATTTATTCAACTTCCTGGTGATTCTCCACCACTTTATGTATCCAAATCAAGCTTCTTACAAAGAGATTCATCCTGGTTTGATTGGAACGACGAAGAAGCTGTGCTATTCCCAAACTGGGAAACTGGAATCACCTGATTTGAAAGTGATATAACTTCTTCATCCCAACTCCTATGAGATTTATTCAACTTCCTGGTGATTCTCCACCACTTTATGTATCCAAATCAAGCTTCTCACAAAGTGATTCATCCTGGTTTGATTGGAACGACGAAGAAGCTGTGCTATTCCCAAACTGGGAAACTGGAATCACCTGATTTGAAAGTGGGATAACTTCTTCATCCAACTCCTATGAGATTTATTCAACTTCCTGGTGATTCTCCACCACTTTATGTATCCAAATCAAGCTTCTCACAAAGTGATTCATCCTGGTTTGATTGGAACGACGAAGAAGCTGTGCTATTCCCAAACTGGGAAACTGGAATCACCTGATTTGAAAGTGGGATAACTTCTTCATCCAACTCCTATGAGATTTATTCAACTTCCTGGTGATTCTCCACCACTTTATGTATCCAAATCAAGCTTCTCACAAAGTGATTCATCCTGGTTTGATTGGAACGACGAAGAAGCTGTGCTATTCCCAAACTGGGAAACTGGAATCACCTGATTTGAAAGTGGGATAACTTCTTCATCCCAACTCCTATGAGATTTATTCAACTTCCTGGTGATTCTCCACCACTTATGTATCCAAATCAAGCTTCTCACAAAGTGATTCATCCTGGTTTGATTGGAACGACGAAGAAGCTGTGTATTCCCAAACTGGGAAACTGGAATCACCTGATTTGAAAGTGGGATAACTTCTTCATCCCAACTCCTATGAGATTTATTCAACTTCCTGGTGATTCTCCACCACTTTATGTATCCAAATCAAGCTTCTCACAAAGTGATTCATCCTGGTTTGATTGGAACGACGAAGAAGCTGTGCTATTCCCAAACTGGGAAACTGGAATCACCTGATTTGAAAGTGGGATAACTTCTTCATCCCAACTCCTATGAGATTTATTCAACTTCCTGGTGATTCTCCACCACTTTATGTATCCAAATCAAGCTTCTTACAAAGTGATTCATCCTGGTTTGATTGGAACGACGAAGAAGCTGTGCTATTCCCAAACTGGGAAACTGGAATCACCTGATTTGAAAGTGGGATAACTTCTTCGCCAACTCCTATGAGATTTATTCAACTTCCTGGTGATTCTCCACCACTTTATGTATCCAAATCAAGCTTCTCACAAAGTGATTCATCCTGGTTTGATTGGAACGACGAAGAAGCTGTGCTATTCCCAAACTGGGAAACTGGAATCACCTGATTTGAAAGTGGGATAACTTCTTCATCCCAACTCCTATGAGATTTATTCAACTTCCTGGTGATTCTCCACCACTTTATGTATCCAAATCAAGCTTCTTACAAAGAGATTCATCCTGGTTTGATTGGAACGACGAAGAAGCTGTGCTATTCCCAAACTGGGAAACTGGAATCACCTGATTTGAAAGTGGGATAACTTCTTTTCCCAACTCCTATGAGATTTATTCAACTTCCTGGTGATTCTCCACCACTTTATGTATCCAAATCAAGCTTCTCACAAAGTGATTCATCCTGGTTTGATTGGAACGACGAAGAAGCTGTCTATTTCCCAAACTGGGAAACTGGAATCACCTGATTTGAAAGTGGGATAACTTCTTCGCCCAACTCCTATGAGATTTATTCAACTTCCTGGTGATTCTCCACCACTTTATGTATCCAAATCAAGCTTCTCACAAAGTGATTCATCCTGGTTTGATTGGAAGGACGAAGAAGCTGTGCTATTCCCAAATTGGGAAACTGGAATCACTTGATTTGAAAGTGGGATAACTTCTTCATCCCAACTCCTATGAGATTTATTCAACTTCCTGGTGATTCTCCACCACTTTATGTATCCAAATCAAGCTTCTCACAAAGTGATTCATCCTGGTTTGTTGATTGGAACGACGAAGAAGCTGTGCTATTCCCAAACTGGGAAACTGGAATCACCTGATTTGAAAGTGGGATAACTTCTTCATCCCAACTCCTATGAGATTTATTCAACTTCCTGGTGATTCTCCACCACTTTATGTATCCAAATCAAGCTTCTCACAAAGTGATTCATCCTGGTTTGATTGGAACGACGAAGAAGCTGTGCTATTCCCAAACTGGGAAACTGGAATCACCTGATTTGAAAGTGGGATAACTTCTTCATCCAACTCCTATGAGATTTATTCAACTTCCTGGTGATTCTCCACCACTTTATGTATCCAAATCAAGCTTCTCACAAAGTGATTCATCCTGGTTTGATTGGAACGACGAAGAAGCTGTGCTATTCCCAAACTGGGAAACTGGAATCACCTGATTTGAAAGTGGGATAACTTCTTCATCCCAACTCCTATGAGATTTATTCAACTTCCTGGTGATTCTCCACCACTTTATGTATCCAAATCAAGCTTCTCACAAAGTGATTCATCCTGGTTTGATTGGAACGACGAAGAAGCTGTGCTATTCCCAAACTGGGAAACTGGAATCACCTGATTTGAAAGTGGGATAACTTCTTCATCCAACTCCTATGAGATTTATTCAACTTCCTGGTGATTCTCCACCACTTTATGTATCCAAATCAAGCTTCTCACAAAGTGATCATCCTCTGGTTTGATTGGAACGAAAGAAGCTGTGCTATTCCCAAACTGGGAAACTGGAATCACCTGATTTGAAAGTGGGATAACTTCTTCATCCCAACTCCTATGAGATTTATTCAACTTCCTGGTGATTCTCCACCACTTTATGTATCCAAATCAAGCTTCTCACAAAGTGATTCATCCTGGTTTGATTGGAACGACGAAGAAGCTGTGCTATTCCCAAACTGGGAACTGGAATCACCTGATTTGAAAGTGGGATAACTTCTTCATCCCAACTCCTATGAGATTTATTCAACTTCCTGGTGATTCTCCACCACTTTATGTATCCAAATCAAGCTTCTTACAAAGTGATTCATCCTGGTTTGATTGGAACGACGAAGAAGCTGTGCTATTCCCAAACTGGGAAACTGGAATCACCTGATTTGAAAGTGGGATAACTTCTTCATCCCAACTCCTATGAGATTTATTCAACTTCCTGGTGATTCTCCACCACTTTATGTATCCAAATCAAGCTTCTCACAAAGTGATTCATCCTGGTTTGATTGAACGAACGGGGAAACTGTGTAGAAGAGACAAAGACAGGTTTGATGGAAAGCTGTGCTATTCCCAAACTGGGAAACTGGAATCACCTGATTTGAAAGTGGGATAACTTCTTCATCCCAACTCCTATGAGATTTATTCAACTTCCTGGTGATTCTCCACCACTTTATGTATCCAAATCAAGCTTCTCACAAAGTGATTCATCCTGGTTTGATTGGAACGACGAAGAAGCTGTGCTATTCCCAACTGGGAAACTGGAATCACCTGATTTGAAAGTGGGATAACTTCTTCATCCCCAACTCCTATGAGATTTATTCAACTTCCTGGTGATTCTCCACCACTTTATGTATCCAAATCAAGCTTCTCACAAAGTGATTCATCCTGGTTTGATTGGAACGACGATGAAGCTGTGCTATTCCCAAACTGGGAAACTGGAATCACCTGATTTGAAAGTGGGATAACTTCTTCATCCCAACTCCTATGAGATTTATTCAACTTCCTGGTGATTCTCCACCACTTAATGTATCCAAATCAAGCTTCTTACAAAGATTCATCCTGGTTTGATTGGAACGACGAAAAGCTGTGCTATTCCAAACTGGGAAACTGGAATCACCTGATTTGAAAGTGGGATAACTTCTTCATCCCAACTCCTATGAGATTTATTCAACTTCCTGGTGATTCTCCACCACTTTATGTATCCAAATCAAGCTTCTCACAAAGAGATTCATCCTGGTTTGATTGGAACGACGAAGAAGCTGTGCTATTCCCAAACTGGGAAACTGGAATCACCTGATTTGAAAGTGGGATAACTTCTTCATCCCAACTCCTATGAGATTTATTCAACTTCCTGGTGATTCTCCACCACTTTATGTATCCAAATCAAGCTTCTCACAAAGTGATTCATCCTGGTTTGATGGAACGACAAAGAAGCTGTCCTATTCCCAAACTGGGAAACTGGAATCACCTGATTTGAAAGTGGGATAACTTCTTCATCCCAACTCCTATGAGATTTATTCAACTTCCTGGTGATTCTCCACCACTTTATGTATCCAAATCAAGCTTCTCACAAAGTGATTCATCCTGGTTTGATTGGAATGACGATGAAGCTGTGCTATTTGTTGACTTAAGAAATAAATGGAGTTGGTGAAGTGTTGAGTTGAGATTGAGTCTTGAGCAAGAATAGGGCAAGACCTCCGGAGATTGTCTATGAAGACTTTAGGAGTGTCTGAAGGTGTCCAGAAGTGCTCATATGGCTGTGCAAAGATAGGCCCAAGTCCAGGAGGGACTTAGAAGTGTGTTGGGGAGCAAATGGGCAAGTGTGCATACTTAGGGCGAGGCAGTACGGATGGTACGGACCTGTACGGATCCGTACGGACCGAGACAACCCGAGGAAACACAACTTGGCCATTTGAGATGTTTTGAGATTGTGCAAAGTCCGGGACAAGATGTGCAAGCTTAGGGCGTGATCAGAACATGTCAAGGAGGCTTTGTGCAATCTTAGGGTGTTGGGAGAAGGCCCTGTCGTTTGGAAATCAAGAAGGCATCAAGAAGGCATCAAGAAGATGCTTTGTGGAGGCAAAAACCATGGGAGCTTCCTGTGTGTGATTGGCTAGTTCTGGTCTTGGACAGGCTGTCTCTGCTGTAAAGAGAAGGAGCCACGACCATGAACCTGGACAATGCATGGAAGATTAGGGGAGCCTAAGAAGCCAATCACAAGCAGAGCCAGCTTGCCTTGGTTTGAATTAAAGTGAACAGCCAACCTTATCCTCACAACTCTTCAGATATTACAAGAAGACCATCTCATCTACACCATCCATTCACTCAAGTTAATATTATCCATTAGATTTAGGTTTCAGATTGTGTAAACCTATTGAGCTTATAAATAAGCATTAAATGGCGATTTGGAGCTTTAAGGGAGTTTGGGGATTTCCCCTCTCCACTTCATAATGAAATGTGTTCTTGAATCAGATTCTCTTTAATCTCTCTCCTCCCTTTCTTATACTCTTAATCTCTCAAAGTCTCTTGTTTCTGATTTAAGTAAACACATAACACTCTTATAAACTCTCTCTCTAAAATCACCTAAACAAACTCTAACTTCTCAGCTTGCTCCATTGGAGCTTATACACACACACAACCTGAGATCTCTGAAAATCTCATATGGTATCAGAGCCAGGTTCATGTGAACTTGGTTCTTTCTTCCGCTGAAGCTTCAAGCTCTCCCCATGTCGTTTGAAGCAAGAAGAAGCTGTCTGTTCTATCCGGCTGTTCAACACCTCAAGAGGCAGGCGTGTTCATCCTGGAGTCCAGAAGCTGTCTGCTGCTGTTCCTCATCATCCCATGTCGCCCTTGAAGAAAGAAGATCCAAGGAAACAAAGGCAATGGAGCGGATTAGCTACCCTCTCTAACAAAGCCAGTTCCGGGTTCTTGCTATTCAAAGTCCAAGAAGAAGTTTCTCAAGAAGAAAGCTTGCTGCTTGTACTGGTGTGGCGTGTACAACATGGAGAAAGGTGGAGCTAAGACATGGTGGTTCAAAAGGAAAGGTCCATGGAAGATGGAGGCGTTGGAGTGCACACTAACAACTCAGAATCTGTCCAATGGAATCAAGGATCTATACAAAGGTCCTTGGCTGTAAGAAAGTTCTTTCCTTTTGTATAAAGCTTGAGTATATTGACAGGTTGTGTTGTGATTGAAAACTTGTGGATGTTTAAAGATTGCTAGATATGAAATGTTTAGAATCTGTCCCAAGATACTAGAGAGTTGTGAATGGTGATTGAGAGTTGAAAAGCTTGCCTCGGTTCTATAATGATTGTATAGGATACTAGATGAGTCTGATCCTGTTTACTTTCATTGATTGAAACCGAGTAGTATAATAAAGCTTAGAGTGTTGTTGCTGCCTTAGGTTGATGCACTTGGATTCAAGTCTAAGATGCAGTTAAGGCAGAAGTTAAAATGCCTAAGTAACTTGTATTGAATCTGTTTAGATCTTGCATATACTTAGGGAGATTGCTTGCAAAGATTAGAACTGGAATATGTCTTGTGTAATCTGTTGCAATGCTTGTGATATTGGTGATCAACCTTGATGATGTTTCAAGGATTGATACCAATACCTTTGTGTCTTATCTTTGCTGGAGTTTGAGTGGTGTTTCAGGTTCACAAGAAGTGTTCTTTGCTCACCATCCATCCAAGTAGAAGAGGAAGACTTTGCCATTGTTAAAGCAATGGAGAAAGGCTTGTGTGTATGGCCGGTTAAGATAGCGCAGCTAGTGATAGTGATGTGCTCCTGGTTCATGAAGACACACATGTAAAGGTCATCACCTAAGTCTTGGGGAGACTGATGACCTGAAGGCATTGGAGCTGAAGGCAAAGGCAGATCGGTTGGCTTAAGCGCAGCTGTAGGCAGTGATGCGCTCCCGGTTTGAAGTCTCATTGAGGCTCACTTCAAGCTTGCACCTATACTGAGTCAAGCTTGAGGTGGGGATTCAAGTGAGCTACCAGAAGATCCTCTAAGCTCAATGACCTGGTTCCTCAAGGCCATTGCAAGCTGATCATGTGTAGATGCAGCCGAAGTAGAGTGAAGAAGAAAGCAACTCAATGAGCTTCTAATGAGAAGTACTTGGAGAGTAAGCTGAGGTATCTCCTCAGTGCAATGGTGGTTAAGTGGGGAAGTAAGCATCAAGTCTGAAGAAGATGGAGGTGTTCCCACAAGGTTGTTCATGAAGCTTAGTATGCGCTCACCTTCAAGCTTGGACCTTCCCTATACTCGGTCTCAAGCTTGAGGGGGAGTGTTAGTGAGCTTGTGTGATGAAAGGAGAAGCTGTTAAGCTTGGCAAGTGAGGACTCAAGTGGCGAAATGAAGAGACCACTCCTCACCATCTTAAACAAGGGAGTAAACCTGAACTTATCTCTTTAAATATATATACATGATAGGTTTATCTCTTGAGGACTGATACACTTGTGGAATGTTGTATCAGGTACTTGGATACTCAATGAGCAGGAGCTAGGCGTGTCTTACCTGATGGAGATGGCAAGAAGCCACGAGAGAAGGGAAGACTCAGGCCGGTCCAAAGAAGAGTTCCAAGAAGTGTTGGTGGTGTGCAATGAACTGATGATCAACATTGCATCACGAGAAGAGGCCATGATCCAGAGTCTTTGTGTCCCTTACATTGCTGGTAAGGCACAAAGACTCACTGGCCAATCCCTAGGCCTTG
Organism: Brassica napus; assembly: GCF_020379485.1. NCBI lineage: Eukaryota > Viridiplantae > Streptophyta > Magnoliopsida > Brassicales > Brassicaceae > Brassica > Brassica napus. The sequence goes on from NW_026015087.1 coordinate 15,795, forward strand.
GAGGCTTTACTCTTTTTCCCTCATCAAGGTTTTGTCCCAAAGGGTTTTCCTTGGTGAGGTTTTTAATGAGGAAGTTCTTCAAGGTTCCAAGCTTGACTTAGGATCAGCTAAAGTCAAGCTTGAGGGGGAGTGTTGACTTGAAGAAAAGAAATGGAGTGGTGAAGTGTTGAGTTGAGATTGAGTCTTGAGCAAGAATAGGGCAAGACCTCCGGAGATTGTCTATGAAGACTTTAGGAGTGTCTGAAGGTGTCCAGAAGTGCTCATATGGCTGTGCAAAGATAGGGCCAAGTCCAGGAGGGACTTAGAAGTGTGTTTGGGAGCAAATGGGCAAGTGTGCATACTTAGGGCGAGGCAGTACGGATGGTACGGACCTGTACGGATCCGTACGGACCGAGACAACCCGAGGAAACACAACTTGGCCATTTGAGATGTTTTGAGATTGTGCAAAGTCCGGGACAAGATGTGCAAGCTTAGGGCGTGATCAGAACATGTCAAGGAGGCTTTGTGCAATCTTAGGGTGTTGGGAGAAGGCCCTGGTCGTTTGGAATCAAGAAGGCATCAAGAAGATGCTTTGTGGAGGCAAACAACCAATGGGAGCTTCCTTGTGTGTGATTGGCTAGTTCTGGTCTTGGACAGGCTGTCTCTTGCTGTAAAGAGAAGGGAGCCACGACCATGAACCTGGACAGATGCATGGGAAGATTAGGAGAGCCTAAGGAGAGCCAATCACAAGCAAGGAGCCAGCTTGCCTTGGTTTGAATTAAAGTGAACAGCCAACCTTATCCTCACAACTCTTCAGATATTACAAGAAGACCATCTCATCTACACCATCCATTCACTCAAGTTAATATTATCCATTAGATTTAGGTTTCAGATTGTGTAAACCTATTGAGCTTATAAATAAGCATGTAAATGGCGATTTGGAGCTTTAAGGGAGTTTGGGGGATTTCCCCTCTCCACTTCATAATGAAATGTGTTCTTGAATCAGATTCTCTTTAATCTCTCCCTTTCTTATACTCTTAATCTCTCAAAGTCTCTTGTTTCTGATTTAAGTAAACACATAAACACTCTTATAAACTCTCTCTCTAAAATCACCTAAAACAAACTCTAATCTTCTCAGCTTGCTCCATTGGAGCTTATACACACACACAACCTGAGATCTCTGAAAATCTCATACTATTCCCAACTAGGAAACTGGAATCACCTGATTTGAAAGTGGGATAACTTCTTCATCCCAACTCCTATTAGATTTATTCAACTTCCTGGTGATTCTCCACCACTTTATGTATCCAAATCAAGCTTCTCACAAAGTGATTCATCCTGGTTTGATTTGAACGACGATGAAGCTGTGCTATTCCCAAACTGGGAAACTGGAATCACCTGATTTGAAAGTGGGATAACTTCTTCATCCCAACTCCTATGAGATTTATTTAACTTCCTGGTGATTCTCCACCACTTTATGTATCCAAATCAAGCTTCTCACAAAGTGATTCATCCTGGTTTGATTGGAACAACAATGAAGCTCTGCTATTCCCAAACTGGGAAACTGGAATCACCTGATTTGAAAGTGGGATAACTTCTTCATGTCAACTCCTATGAGATTTATTAAACTTCCTGGTGATTCTCCACCACTTTATGTATCCAAATCAAGCTTCTTACAAAGAGATTCATCCTGGTTTGATTGGAACGACAAAGAAGCTGTGCTATTCCCAAACTGGGAATTTGGAATCACCTTATTTGAAAGTAGGATAACTTCTTCATCCCAACTCCTATGAGATTTATTCAACTTCCTGGTCATTCTCCACCACTTTATGTATCCAAATCAAGCTTCTCACAAAGTGATTCATCCTGGTTTGATTGGAACGACGAAGAAGCTGTGCTATTCCCAAACTGGAAACTGGAATCACCTGATTTGAAATTGGGATAACTTCTTCATCCCAACTCCTATGAGATTTATTCAACTTCCTGGTGATTCTCCACCACTTTATGTATCCAAATCAACCTTCTCACAAAGTGATTCATCCTGGTTTGATTGGAAGGACAAAGAAGCTGTCCTATTCCCAAACTGGGAAACTGGAATCACCTGATTTGAAAGTGGGATAACTTCTTTTCGCCAACTCCTACGAGATTTATTCAACTTCCTGGTGATTCTCCACCACTTTATGTATCCAAATCAAGCTTCTCACAAAGTGATTCATCCTGTGTTTGATTGGAACGACGATGAAGCTGTGCTATTCCAAACTGGGAAACTGGAATCACCTGATTTGAAAGTGGGATAACTTCTTCATCCCAACTCCTATGAGATTTATTCTACTTCCTGGTGATTCTACACACACTTAATTATACACTTTTGTGTATAAGCATGATTCAACCAATCAGGGATAATCAGATGAAAAGATTAAAGAGATTAAGAGATTCTAGTGAGAGAATAAAGAGAGAGAGACTCAAAACTCCATTAATTAATAACTGATGAGGTTTACAAGTATTAATAGAGAGAGCAACAAGGAAATTCGAAATGGGTAAGCATGTGTAGTCAAAGGACAGGCTGGAACTCCTTTTGAATCACTTGGCTGTGCTTTCTCACATGCTTGCACTAGTATAAAGGTAACTTCTCCTTTCCAGCATCATACAGGCTGTCAAAGTGATCCCTTATCCTTCCTTAACCTCCCTTATCCTCTTGGTCGAGTTTCCTCTCTTCTCTTCACTAAGTTACCTTCTCATCCCATCAGATAACTTCCCCAAGTAGTTACTGTGGTTAAAATAAAGTTACCACAGTAAAACTCTAAAGTTACTGTCTCAGCCTCCTTGGTCTTCATCTCAATACTCCCCCTCAAGCTTGACCATGTAGAACAAGTCAAGCTTGGAAACCATGAAGACCTCCCTCGTTAAAAACCTCACCAAGTAAAACCCATTGGGATAAAACCTTGATGAGGGAAAAAGAGTGGAGACTCCATGGTTAAGGGGCTCAGCTCCTAGGAGTCAGATCAATGAGTCCAAGCCTTGACAGTATGGACTCCATTGTCTTCAATCTCGCTGCCTTAGTAAACACATCTGCAAGCTGATCTTCACTTCTTGTATAGCATGGCAGAATCACTCCTAAGATGATCATCTGCCTCACCTTATGACAATCCACCTCTATGTGCTTTGTTCTCTCATGAAACACTGAATTGGAGGCAATGTGGATAGCTGCTTGATTGTCACAATGCATTGTCATAGGTGTGGCCTGCTCGATCTCCAAGTGCTTCAAGATCCCCTTGATCCACACCAACTCATTTGTAAGCTTCAACATGGCTCTATACTCAGCTTCAGCACTTGAACAGGAGATGACCTTCTGCTTCTTACTCTTCCAAGTAACCAGATTCCCTCCAATGAATGTACAATACCCAGTAGTTGATCTCCTGTCCACTCTATCTCCTGCCCAATCAGCATCACAATACCCAACCACTTCTGTACTGCCATTGCAACCCATCCAAACTCCTTGTCCATGTGAGCCACTCAAATACCTCAGTATCCTATCAACCATCTTCCAGTGATGTACCTTTGGCGCCTGCATATGTTGGCTCACTTGATTCACAGCAAAGCATATATCAGGTCTGGTGATAGTCAAGTAGATCAGCTTACCCACCATCCTCCTATACAGCTTAGCATCCTCAAACAACTGGTTCTCTTCAACCTCCCCCTCACGCAAGACCTTATACCCTTCCTCAAGAGGTGTCTTAGCTATCTTCCCTCCAAGCACATCAGTCTCCTTCAGCATATCCATAGTATACTTCCTTTGAGACATAAACAAACCCTCCTTAGATCTGCATATCTCAATCCCCAAAAAATACTTCATCTCTCCCAAGTCTTTAATATCAAACACAGACTTGAGAAACTCTTTGGTGGCTTTAATCCCAGCCTTATCACTCCCTGTGATAATCAAATCATCCACATACACCAAAATCACTATGATCCCTGATGGTCCAACCAGTGTGAAGAGTGTATGATCTAGTTCAGACTTCCTGAACCCTCTCCCATTGAGAGTTGTACTAAGCTTTCTGTACCAAGCTCTAGGAGACTGCTTCAGCCCATATATAGCCTTCTTCAATCTCAAAACATTCCCTGGCTTTACTAGATGCTCAAGACCAGGAGGTGGATGCATGTATACTTCATCTTCAAGTTCACCTTGCAAGAAAGCATTCTTCACATCCATTTGCCACAAATCCCACTCCAAGTTTGTTGCAATAGATAACACAATTCGAATTGTGTGAAGCTTGGCCACTGGTGCAAAAGTATCAATGTAATCTTCCCCATAAGTCTGTGTAAATCCTCTTGCAACCAGCCTAGTCTTGCGCCTATATATCTCCCCATTTGCAAGGTACTTGATGGTGAAGATCCATCTGCTTGAAACTGCCTTCTTCCCTTTAGGTAACTCACTCTCATACCAAGTATCATTCCTGATCATTGCATCCCTTTCATCTCCTACTGAATCTCTCCAAACCTTGTGCTTCATAGCTTCTTCATAAGATCTTGGTATCTCATTCTCATCCAAGTTACACATAAACACCATGTGCTCTTCTGGAAACTCTGCAAAGGAACACACGGCTTGAGAGGGATGCTCCACAGCCTGGGCATTGTAGTACACTCTCGTGTTTACCCAGTTGGAAGGATCCCTCCTTATCCTTGTGCTCCTCCGCAAGGTCTCAACCTGTTCTTCAGCCTGAACATTCTCTTGTGCTTCCTCTCTTAAACCAGTAGGTTCTCCCTGCTCATTTCCACCTGACTGAGCTTCACTCTCTACTTCCTGTGTCTCCTCCTGATCATGCTGACCTGAATCCTCTTGGTTATGCTCCTGCTCCCCTGTTTCAGATCCATTCCCCCTCTCATGATCAAGAGGGGTTGTTCCTCCAGCTTCTCCAGCTTGATTAGAAGGTCCGGTTCTTCCTGGTTCCTGATCTTGGGATAATCCTATCCCTAGCCTCTCCAACAACACTCTCAATGTTGTTGCCTTCTCTGATGGAGCTCGGGACAGATCCTCTAGGTCTTCCCATTTCTTCTCCTCATAATACCCTTTAGACTCAACAAACTTCACTTCTCTAGATACCATAACCCTCCTAGTTATTGGATCATAACATTTGTAGCCTTTCTGAGTGATTGAGTACCCAATGAACATAGCTTTAGTACTCTTTGCTTCTAGCTTGTTCCTTCTTTCTCCGGGAATCATCACATAACATAAGCACCCAAAGACTCTCAAATGATCAATGTGTGGCTTGGCCTTGTTCAATACTTCAAAGGGAGACAGTTTCTTCAAGACACGGGTTGGCACTCTATTGATGAGATAGCAAGCAGTCTGAACAGCATCACTCCAAAACCTCTTAGGGACATTCATGTGGAACATGATTGATCTCGCAACCTCCATCAAATGTCTGTTTTTCCTCTCAGCCACCCCATTTTGTTGTGGTGTGTAAGGACAGCTAGTTTGTTGCACAATCCCATGCTTTGCAAGATGACTCTTGAAAGCATTGCTAGTGTATTCTCCTCCATTATCAGACCTCAGAATCCTCACAGTGGCATTGTACTGATTAGTAACATATGCTTGGAAGTTCATGAAGGCTTCTAGGACTCTGTCTTTGGAGGGAATCATGGTGATCCATGTATACTTGGACTTCTCATCAATGAAAGTCACAAAGTACTTATGGCTGTCTCTAGACATACAGGGAGCTGTCCACACGTCTGAATGCACCAGATCAAAGCAATTCTCATATCTGGTTTCTGATGTTGGGAAGACAGTCCTACAGTGCTTTCCAAGTATACAAGCTTCACACTCCAAGTGATTGAACGCCATACTTGGTAGAATCAGTTCAATTGCCTTGGCATGAGGATGTCCCAGCCTTGCATGCCATGTGAGATTATCACACCTATCCGTTGTGCTGCTTAAACACACAGACTCCACAGGACTAGGCGCCTCAGTTGTTTGGAGATGATAGAGCTGATGCTTGCTGTCTCCTCTGCCAATAACCCTTCCAGTCTTCAAATCCTGGAACTCAACTTCATTTGGTCTGAAAACCACTTGACAATCCAGATCAACTGTAGCCTTCTTAACTGAGATTAGATTGGATGTAAACTGAGGTAGGTAGAAGGCAGTGGAGTTCTTCTCAAACAGCTTGAGGTTTCCCACTCCTTCTATTGGGATCCTGGTACCATTGGCTATCATGACACTCCCTGTTGCTGCTTTAACCTCACTGATTAGTCTCTTGTCACTGATCATGTGGTGTGTTGCTCCAGAGTCAATGATGATGGGTTTATAGAATCACAAAGCAATATAGAAACTCAAAGCAATAATAAGAAGTCCTTCTCTTATTCAATCAATCAAGCAACAATTCAATCAAGCTCTCTAAGAATCACTCAACGCACACCCACATTATTATCATCGTTTATCAATATATAGAGAGCTTCTATTTCCTAATCCTATTAGTTAACATATCTAGAAGACTTCCTAAATACATTATACTTTCCAATTCCTCAACATGATAGGATTAGGCAAATAGCTTGTTTCTTAAGTTTCCTTTTTCTTCAAGCTTAACTCAACATTCTCCCCCTTAAGCTTGAACTTCTCTTCACACATATCTTGTACTCCAATCAGACTTCTCATTTCTTTGAATTTAATCCTTCCAAGTGATTTTGTAAGGATGTCTGCCTTCTGTTCATTCCCCGGGATATGCTCAACTTCAACTTGCTCGTTTTCAACACATTCTCGAATAAAATGGAACCTCCGATGTATATGCTTACTTCGGCCATGGAACACAGGATTTCTTGTAAGAGCAATTGCAGATTTATTGTCAACACGAATGATCACACGTTTGCATACCTCACCAAGAACTTCACCTAGTAGTTCTTTGAGCCAAATAGCCTGTTTCGCAGCCTCGGTCGCGGCCATAAACTCTGCCTCACAGCTTGACAAAGCAACTATCTCTTGCTTAGTTGAACACCAAGTTATAGGACTCTCACCAAGATAAAATATGTGACCCGTTGTGCTCTTTCCATCGTCATCGTCTACATTGTGAGAAGCATCACTATATCCTTCAAGTTTTACGCCTTTTCCACGCGCGAAGTATAAGCCAAGAGAGCATGTTCCTCGTAGATACCGTAAGACCTGCTTTAATGCAGCACCGTGAGACTCCTTGGGCTCTTGCATGTAACGACTGAGCAAGCCAACCGAGAACGACATGTCGGGACGGGTATGCAACAGGTAGCGGAGACAGCCAACACTTCGACGATACATAGTTTCATCGATATGTTTTTCACTCGGTGCTTTCGACATCTTTGCATTTATTTCCAACGGTACATGCGTAAGATTACATGTATTCATACCGGTCTCTTCAAGGATCTTTCGCGCGTATCTGTCTTGCACTAGAGTAATCCCATCCGATCGTTGGTGAACCTCAATGCCCAAATAGTATGTTAATAACCCGAGGTCACTCATCTCGAATTGATTTGCCATTCCACGCTTGAAGTTTAGTATAAGCTCAAGTGATGATCCAGTGACAAGTAGATCATCTACGTATACGACCACCACAAGAAGCTCTCCATACTCTTCCCTTCGGTACAGAGATGGCTCTTTCGAGCATCTTACAAATTTTAATCGTCGAAGGATCTGGTTCAACTTAATGTTCCATGCCCTTGGTGCTTGTCGTAGACCGTAGAGAGCTTTCTTGAGTTTATACACTTTGTGTTCTTGTCCCTCAACGATAAACCCTTCTGGCTGTACTACAAACACGTCTTCCTTTAGTTCTCCATGGAGAAACGCTGTTTTTACGTCTAGGTGGTGAACTTCCCACCCATTTGAGGCTGCTAGTGCAATAATCAACCGAATGGTCTCAACACGAGCTACTGGTGCGAACACTTCGTCAAAATCAACTCCATGTTTCTGAACATAACCCTTTGCCACCAGTCGTGCTTTATACTTACTGATACTCCCGTCAGCGTTTCGTTTTATTTTAAACACCCATTTAAGTCCTATTGGTTTTACTCCATCCGGAAGTTCAACAAGGTTCCATGTATCATTCTTTTCTATCGAGAAAATCTCATCCTTACACGCATCTACCCACACTTTCACATCTTTTGCCTCCTTGAAATCCCACGGCTCCTCATTTATAATCATCAGTAGACGCTCGCATTCGACTTCGGCTAAGATAACGTAGTCATCAAGGTATGAGGGTTTTGTAGTAACTCGTTGTGATCGTCGAGGTTGCACTCCGTCATCTTCCTCACCAACCTGTTCTTCTTCGGTGCCCTCTTCATATCTTCTCCTTCCTCGACTGTAATCACCTCTCGATCGTCATAAGTTCTCACTGGTTTTATCGAGACAATGAGTTCTTCTTCGCCGTTGAACTCTGTTTCTTCTGTTTTACTCCAGTTCCATTCTTTATTTTCATCAAAAGCAACATCTCGACTAACCATGATTCTCTTGCTCGATGGATCAAGTAGGCGATAAGCCTTTGACCCCGGTTCCACACCTAAATGCACAAGCACCTTTGATCTGTCATCGAGTTTCCTTCTTCCATCGCTCTTAGTCCGTGCGTAACACACACAACCGAAGACCCGTAGATGAGTGAGGTTTGGCTTGGTTCCTCGTAGAACCTCATACGGTGTTCTCTCATCTAGTGCTCGAGTCGAGACACGGTTAATGAGGTATGTGGAGTGCCTCACTGCCTCTCCCCAAAGGATGTTTGGTACGTGCATGGCCTTTAAGATGCTCCTCGTCATCTCCAAGAGGGTCCGGTTGCGTCGTTCTACCACTCCATTCTGTTGTGGAGTGTAAGGAGCTGTCAGATGTCGCTTAATGCCATGCTTTTCACAGTACTCTTGAAATTCTAAGGACAAGAATTCTCCACCTCTATCAGTTCGAAAAGTTACGACCTTACTTTGCGTTTCCTTTTCCACATGAGCTTTGAACTTTATAAACTTCTCAAACGCCTCGCTTTTCTCTTTCAACAAAATTGTCCACATATATCTTGTGTGGTCATCAATGAGCACAAATATATATCGTTTTTGTGCAGGTGTCTGTGGTGAAATTGGTCCGCAGAGATCGCCGTGAACAAGCTCGAGAGGCTTTGATGCTCTATATTGGGTCTCTTGAGGGAACGATCTCCTTGTTTGCTTCCCAAGTAGACATGGTACGCAAGTTTCTTCTCCTCCAGATGAGAGTTTAGGCACGCCAACAATAAGCTCTTTGTTAATCATCCTCTTTAGCTTCTCGGAGTTTATGTGACCTAAACGGGCGTGCCATATTGACGTTCCACTCGCTGATGCTATTTGTAAGCAGTGATCTTGATCAGCTTTCAGAACCACCTTGTATAATCTATTACTCGACCGTGTGGTCCTCACCATTAGTTTTCCATTGCGGTCATAGAGGGTCAATGTTTCATCCTTCATTCCACTTCGCATCCAACCTCAGTAGCTTGTCCTAAGCTGATTATGTTGCTTCTTAGGCCAGGTATGTAATACACATTGTTCAATACTTTTATTTCGCCATCTTTGAAGATGAAGCGTATTGACCCCTTTCCTTTTATATCAATCCGTGAGTCATCTCCAAATCTTACCTTTCCTAAGATGGTTTCATCGAGTTCATAGAAGAATAATCTATTTCCACTCATGTGGTTACTCGCACCATTGTCGAGATACCATACGTTCATCGTATCTGAATCGGCTTCAAACACGTTTGGATTTACTTTTCTTTCATTGAGGTATACCACCTCGTTCATCATCAGTTCATCAGCTTCATGGGTATCTTCCTCCTTCTTTTCTACAACTTCCTGGAGCTTGAGGTGTTTGTCCGGACAATCCGAAGCATAGTGACCAAGTTTATCACAACAGAAGCAAGTGATATGAGAGATATCTCCCGATAGTCGTCGCTTATAAGCCTCTTTCTGACTTTGAAACGTTCCTTGACGTCCACGTCCTCTTCCTCTCCAGGATGATCTACCGCCTCGTCCTCGACCTCTTCCATATCCTCCAGAGTTATCTTGTCCAGAGTCTGCATACATCAGTTTCGTTTGTTCCTCTTGTTCCTCCTCTTCATCTTCAGTGATTCTTTCTTCATAAGCTTTCAACCTTCCAACAATGTCCTCAAAACTCGTCGTGTTAAGGTCAAGAAGTTGTTCAATGGAAGCAACTATCTGGATGTATTTCTTTCTTGGTAAACTCTTTAGGAACTTCTTGACAATCTTTGATTCTTCTATCACCTCACCCAACGCTGTAGATTTTGAGGAAATCTCAGATAACTTGCCCACGAAGGTATCGATCGTATCTCCATCTTTCATCTTAAGTCTATCAAACTCTGCCATTAAAGTTTGTAGTCTCGCTTCTCTGACCCTCTCAGCTCCAAGATTACGCGCTTTTATTGCGTCCCATACACCTTTAGCTGTGTCCAAGTCGCCAACTTGGAGGATTAGTGCCTCTGGTATAGATTGGAACAAAAACGCTATTGCCATATTATTTTTCTTCTCATCTTTGATTCCAGGTTCAATTGCCTCCCAAACCTCGCTGACTTTTAGTGCTATCTTCATCCTCATACACCAGACAGTATAGTTTGATGTAGTTAGCATTGGGAATTTAATGGAGGTTCGGCCAGACTCTTTGCTCGCCGCAGTTTCTTCCTTTACTTCCGCCATTGTTTGTTTCAAGCTTTGAATTGATTCTTGCTGGCTCTGATACCAAATATAGAATCACAAAGCAATATAGAAACTCAAAGCAATAATAAGAAGTCCTTCTCTTATTCAATCAATCAAGCAACAATTCAATCAAGCTCTCTAAGAATCACTCAACGCACACCCACATTATTATCATCGTTTATCAATATATAGAGAGCTTCTATTTCCTAATCCTATTAGTTAACATATCTAGAAGACTTCCTAAATACATTATACTTTCCAATTCCTCAACATGATAGGATTAGGCAAATAGCTTGTTTCTTAAGTTTCCTTTTTCTTCAAGCTTAACTCAACAGGGTTTAGATGTGGATGCTTTGGCAGGAGCACCCAGACTCCGGGTCGTAGCCAAAGCATACACATGCTTAACCAACTCATCCCATTCCTTCTTTGTCACACACTCATCTGCGCTCTTGGTATCCATTCCTCTCATGTCCGCACTGTCTCCTACTGTTTCTCCCATGTAAGCTGAGTATGAACACTCTCCTATAACCATCTGCTGAAGTACATCCTTGATTCTCTTCAAGATCACACTCATCCTGTCACTTAAGAGCTCAGACTCGCTATCCTTTCTCCATGCCCTTCTCTTCATTAACCACTCCTTAGAAAGTTTTCTCAACCTTCCCCTCTTACAGCTTGTACCTCCCTTCCATCTTTCTGGCTTCCTGTTCATTTCCCACACATCACAAGTATATTTAACAAGTTCACATAACTCTTCCATAAGGAAGCTGAAGATCACATCTTGCTTCCTCCTTTCTTGACAACATCTCGGATTTGATGTGTGTGTCTTCACCACATCTAGCTCTGACCATACTTCTCTCAGCCTTCCCACAAGCTGATAACACTCATCCTTTCCTTGTCTCAAGCCGCGGATCACCCCTCTGTCCTCAACGACTCTTATAAGCTTGGACTTGCCTAAAGTTGCTTCAATCTCACTCTTTGTAGTGTTTCCTTGAACAACTTCATTTCCCAGCTTCAGACCTCTTGTCTGACCTTCTTCAGTAGCCATTTCCATGAAAGGTTTCCCCTTTCCATGACTACTCCATAACCCACAGCTTTCCAAAGCTCTCTTTGCCCATCTTGACCAATCGCCATGCCTCTCTTCTTCAAGCTCCATGGTTGTACTAGATCTGTGCTTCATTTCCATGTTGAGATAGTTTGAATCCATCAGAATATCTCACACCACTCAGATAATAAAGACCAGAACTCAAGAACACCAAGAACACTCAAGAACCCTCAAGAACACTCAAGAACACCCAGATTTTATGAAAAACGAAATCACACTCTCCCCTTTTTAGCAACCTGGCTCTGATACCATATACACTTTTGTGTATTAGAGCATGATTCAACCAATCAGGGATAATCAGATGAAAAGATTAAAGAGATTAAGAGATTCTAGTGAGAGAATAAAGAGAGAGAGACTCAAAACTCCATTAATTAATAACTGATGAGGTTTACAAGTATTAATAGAGAGAGCAACAAGGAAATTCGAAATGGGTAAGCATGTGTAGTCAAAGGACAGGCTGGAACTCCTTTTGAATCACTTGGCTGTGCTTTCTCACATGCTTGCACTAGTATAAAGGTAACTTCTCCTTTCCAGCATCATACAGGCTGTCAAAGTGATCCCTTATCCTTCCTTAACCTCCCTTATCCTCTTTGGTCGAGTTTCCTCTCTTCTCTTCACTAAGTTACCTTCTCATCCCATCAGATAACTTCCCCAAGTAGTTACTGTGGTTAAAATAAAGTTACCACAGTAAAACTCTAAAGTTACTGTCTCAGCCTCCTTGGTCTTCATCTCAATATTAATGTATCCAAATCAAGCTTCTTACAAAGAGATTCATCCTGGTTTGATTGGAACGACAAAGAAGCTGTGCTATTCCCAAACTGGGAAACTGGAATCACCTGATTTGAAAGTGGGATAACTTCTTCATCCCAACTCCTATTAGAATTATTAAACTTCCTGGTGATTCTCCACCACTTTATGTATCCAAATCAAGCTTCTCACAAAGTGATTCATCCTGGTTTGATTTGAACGACGATGAAGCTGTGCTATTCCCAAATTGAGAAACTGGAATCACCTGATTTGAAAGTGGGATAACTTCTTCATCCCAACTCCTATGAGATTTATTTAACTTCCTGGTGATTCTCTGTTAAGATGAGTTCAGTATATGAGAAGAGATGACTTGAGGAGCTAAGGGAAAAGGAGTTAGGAGAAGATTGGGCAAGGCCGTACAGAAGCCGTACTAGGCCGTACAGATTGGGCAAGGTAACTTGACCTCTGTGAACCAAAGTTACTTAGGTAACTTTGTGTGTTGAGAAGAAGCCTTGCTTATCCTTATCCGATCAGACTGTTGCAAAAGGAAGAAGGGAGCGCACATGACAGCCTGTCCGCGGTTGGCATAAAGCAAAAGGAACCTTATCCTTAAGGAAGAAGCTTATTGGATCATTTGAATTAAAGCAAAAGCTTATCCCTTGTAATAGTGCATTTTCCTAAACCCTAGTCTCTAATGTCGCCTCTCTATATATTGTGAACTCATGTCATTAATCAAAGTAAGAAAGTTATGAGTCTCTCTTAGTCTCTTTGTCTCTCAATGGTTCTATACTAGACTCTTAATCTCATTTCATACTCAAATCTCGTCTAAATCACTTCTAGTCTTTCTTATTCACTCAGATTACTCTACTCAATCCTAAAAGTGATATGGTATCAGAGCCAGGTTCCTAGAGAACTTGGTTTCGTTGGGTTCTTTGAAGATTCAAGATTGAAGCTTTGAAGAAACAGTTTGGTGTTCTTGTGTTCTTAAGCGGTTCTTATGATTTTAGAGAGTTGAACAGGTATTGAGAGATTTAGAGAAAGATTAAAGTGAGATGAGATGATTTATGAAATGTAGAAGAGAAACATGATGAACTAGAGAGAGAATATGATAAACTCGTGTTAATCATTAATCAAGGCAGAGTTTACAATATATAGCAAAGGAAAGACTAGGGTTTCAGCATAAGAGATAAGGCAAAGCATGTGTAGTCAAAGCTAAAGGGAGCGGATGGTTTGAACTAGCCAATGGAGTGCTTCACACACTTTCAGCATATTCCAAGATGCTGATCACTTTACAGCTATGCCAGCCTGTCTTATCCGCGTCTCCTTTCTTCCCTTAAACGGTCACAAGCCTCCTTAACACTCAAGGTAACTCTCCAAAGTAACTTGGGTAAGGATGGTAAGTTTTGGTTGATGATGGGTCGACCCGAGAAGGTACGGCCTGTACGGCCAGTACGGTCAGTACTGATTGTACGGACTGGTCGACCTCATACCTCATCCTTTCCTTAACACATCCTTCTCATAATGCTTCCTTCTACCCCATCACTTCCCTTGCTTATACTCAACTCATTTCAACACTCCCCCTCAAGCTTGAATTCTAGAATCCATTCAAGCTTGGAACAGCCATGAGATCTTCCTCATTAAAAACCTCACCAAGGAAAACCCATTGGGACAAAACCTTGATGAGGGAAAAAGAGTAAAGACCTCATGGCAAAGGGGATCAGCTCCTTGAGGAAAGATCTATGAGTCCCAATCTGGTATGAATGGACTCCATAGTCTTTTGTCTTGCAGCCTTGGTGAACACATCCGCAAGTTGATCCTCACTCCTTGTGTAGCATGGCAAGATTACTCCCAAGACAATCATCTGCCTCACCTTGTGACAATCAACTTCAATGTGCTTGGTTCTCTCATGGAAGACTGAGTTGGTTGCAATGTGTATAGCCGCTTGATTGTCACAATGCATAGTCATTGGAGTTGCTTGCTCTATTTCCAAATGCTTCAAGATCCCTTTGATCCATACCAACTCATTGGTAAGCTTCAGCATTGCTCTATACTCAGCTTCAGCACTTGAACAAGACACCACCTTCTGCTTCTTGCTCTTCCAAGTCACCAAGTTGCCTCCAATGAATGTACAGTAGCCAGTGGTTGATCTTCTGTCTGCTCTATCTCCAGCCCAATCAGCATCACAATATCCCACTACTTCAGTACTCTTGTTGCATCCCATCCAAACTCCAAGGCTTGATGTCCCGTTCAGATACAAGAGCAGTCTCTCCACCATGCGCCAGTGATGATCCTTTGGAACTTGCATATGCTGGCTCACTTGGTTCACAGCAAAGCAAATGTCTGGTCGTGTGATGGTGAGGTAGATGAGCTTCCCTACTAGCTTCCTGTATAGCTTTGGATCATGAAAGGCCTTGCTATCTTCAACCTCCCCCTCACGTGGAACCTTGTATCCATCTTCAAGAGGCATCTTTGCTGTCTTGTCTCCTTGTATACCTGCATCTTTCAAAAGATCAAGTGTATACTTCCTTTGGGAAATGAACAATCCTTCCTTAGATCTACACAACTCAATTCCAAGGAAGTATTTCATTTCCCCTAAGTCTTTGATTTCAAACACAGATTTCAAAAACTCCTTTGTGGCTTTTATACCAGCCTTATCACTACCTGTTATGATAATGTCATCAACATATACGAGTAGACAGATGATACCTGAAGGTGTAGTGAGGGTGAAGAGGGTGTGATCCAACTCTGACTTCTTGAACCCACGGCCATTCAGAGTAGTACTCAGCTTGTTGTACCATGCTCTAGGTGATTGCTTCAACCCATAGATTGCCTTCTTGAGTCTCAATACATTCCCTGGTTTCACAAGATGTTCAAGACCCGGTGGTGGATGCATGTACACTTCATCTTCTAGTTCTCCCTGAAGAAATGCATTCTTCACATCCATCTGCCAAAGCTCCCACTCAAGGTTCACAGCAAGAGACAATACAATTCTTATTGTATGTAGCTTGGCAACAGGGGCAAAGGTATCAATGTAGTCTTCCCCATATGTTTGAGTGTATCCTCTAGCCACCAGTCTTGTCTTCTTTCTGTCAATGGTTCCATCAGGTAGATACTTAATGGTGAATATCCACTTGCTGGTTACTGCCTTCTTTCCTTTTGGCAACTCACTTTCAAACCAAGTGTCATTCTTTATCATGGCATTTGCCTCATCTCCAACAGATTCCTTCCAATCTTGATGTAGCATTGCCTCTTCATATGATCTTGGTACACTACTTTCATCTAGGCTCATCATGAATGCGCAATGCTCCTTTGGATAACAGGCAAATGAACACACAGCTTGAGAAGGATGCTCCACAGCCTGGGCATTGTAGTACACTCTCGTGTTTACCCAGTTGGAAGCATCTCTCTTCAGCCGTGTGCTTCTCCTCAATGGTACCTCAGCTGGTGCTTGCTCTGGTGCTTCTACTTCAGTTGCTTCCACTTCTCCTTGTTCTGGTAACTCATTAAGCTCTTCATTACTTGGTTCAGCTCCACCTTGATCAGGATGATCCGCAAAATCTTGATTCCCATCCGGCTCAATTCCATTCCCTCCCTCATGATCAAGGTGAGATGGTTCTTCAGCTTCTTGTCTTTCAGATGACTGATTCTCTGTCGACTCCTGGGACATTCCAATTCCAAGACCTTCTAGTATCTGTCTCAAGCTTGTAGCTCTATCTGAAGGTTGTGAAAGATCCTCCAGCTCTTTCCAATCTTTATCTTCATAGTAGCTCTTCTCTTCAAAGAACTTGACATCTCTTGATACAAGAACTCTCCTTGACTCAGGAACAAAGCACTTGTATCCCTTCTGTGTGGTTGAGTATCCTATCATCATAGCTTTGATACTCTTTGCTTCCAGCTTGTTTCTCATCTCTCCCGGGATAAGAACATAGCTTACACACCCAAACACTCTTAGGTGATCTAGGACTGGCTTGCTGTTGTTGAGAACTTCATAAGGAGCTTTGTCTTCCAGGATCTTGGTTGGAATCCTATTGATTAGGTAGCAAGCCGTGATCACAGCATCACTCCAGAATCTCTTTGGCACTCTCATCTGGAACATCATTGATCTAGCCACTTCCATGAGATGTCTGTTCTTTCTCTCAGCCACTCCATTTTGTTGAGGTGTATAAGGGCAACTCGTTTGGTGAAGTATCCCATGTTGAGCTAGATGGTTCTTGAATGCATGGCCAGTATACTCTCCACCATTATCAGACCTGAAAATCTTAATCTTGGCATTATACTGGTTAGAAACATATGATTGAAAGTTTCTAAATGCATCTAGAACCCTATCCTTTGTTTTAATTAGTGTTATCCAGGTGTATTTGGATTTTTCATCTATGAATGTGACAAAGTATTTGTAATTGTCCCTAGATAAGCATGGAGCAGTCCATACATCAGAATGAACAAGATCAAAGCATTTATCATAGATAGTAGTAGATCTCTTGAACACAGTCTTACAATGTTTTCCCAAAATACAAGCTTCACATTCATTATTTTTAAACATGACACCTGGTAACATTAAGCTTAAGGCTCTAACATGTGGATGTCCTAGCCTAGAATGCCACAATTAATACGTCCCTAGATTGCTTCTCTGGATAGTATGGGATAGATCCTTGCTAGAACGAATCAAAGACTCAAGTTCTACAAGGTTGTGGATCGATTGGTGACACAAGAGGCTGCGGAAAGGCTCCTTGATACTCCTAAGTGACTAGATCGGATATGACACACCGAGATAGACACTCTTGGGTTGCTGGATATTACACACCAACAAGATCACTCAACAACTCGCGGACAAGCAGTAGAGAGAACAAAGAAAAGGTTTATGATAAAAGATAATTGATTATTGATAAGGGGTTCAAAGTACACTTATATATAAGAGAAGTTGGAACAGACTCCAAGCTTCTCGAAAACTATCAAGAGAGTAAAGGCACACGCTCTCTTGAAAATAGAAACAAATGACAAGTCTGAAAATAAAACATGAAATGAAAGACTTATTATAACATAAGGTTGATCCGGGATAAGGTTGGATCGAGATCATCAACTAAGAGATTTGAGAAGCAAATCTATGGCCTCGTTAAAAACCTATCTTTGGAAAACCCATTGGGACAAAACCAAAGATAGGGAAAAAGAGCACACATAGTTTGCTTGCTTAGTTGATGATCAGCTTGATGGTGAAGTTGCTTGAATGGTGATAAGTGTGTCTTGGTTGATCAAGCTTCTACCAAGACATTCCTCTTGCTTCCATGACCTCTTAACCAATCCTCCAATAACTTGCGTGAGCTTCCTTGATCTTGATCGAGTCATAGGTCCTTTAGGCAAGGCTAGAACATCTCCATCAGTCGGCTTATCCAGATCCTCATCATCTCCATTAGATAGTTGGTCCATGATCACATCATCCCCTCCCTCTTGAAAAGGATTTGACCTCAAATCTGGCTCATCTGCAACAAAAGGGATCAAGTCAGTAACATTGAAGCTATCACTTATGTCGTACTTACCTTGCAGATCAAGTTTGTAGGCATTGTCATTGATCCTCTTGGTGACTTCAAAAGGGCCATCAATCCTCGGCATTAGCTTAGACTTCCTCTCTTTTGGAAACCTTTCTTTCCTCAAGTGAACCCATACTTGATCTCCAACTTCAAAGATCATCTCACGCCTTCCCTTGTTGGCTTGTTTGGCGTATTGCTTAGTTTTCTCTTCTAGATTGCGCTTAGCTTGCTCATGAATCTGCTGAACCATCTCAGCTTTCTTTTTCCCATCCATACTAACCCTTTCACACTCAGGTAAAGGTATTAGATCCAAAGGTGAGATGGGATTGAACCCATAAACAATTTCAAACGGAGAAAACTTAGAAGCAGAATGCATAGCATGATTGTATGCAAATTCACAATGAGGTAAATAATCTTCCCATGATTTCAAGTTCTTTTTAATGAATGCACGCAGGAGAGTACCTAAGGTTCTATTAACTACTTCAGTTTGCCCATCAGTTTGTGGATGACAAGTAGTAGAAAACAATAGCTTAGTTCCTAGTTTAGACCACAATGTTTTCCAAAAGTAGCTAAGGAATTTAGTATCTCTATCTGAAACTATAGTCCTAGGCATCCCATGCAAACGTACCACTTCTTTAAAGAACAAATTAGCTACATGTAATGCATCATCAGTCTTATTGCAAGCTATGAAATGTGCCATTTTAGAGAATCTATCAACAACCACAAAGATAGAATCCTTTCCAGTCCTAGTTCTAGGCAAACCCATAACAAAGTCCATAGATATATCATTCCAAGGATGAGTAGGAATAGGCAAAGGAGTATACAAACCGTGAGGTTGAACCTTAGACTTTGCAAGCTTGCAAGTTGTGCACCTTCCACAGATTCTCTCCACATCTCTTTTCATATGCGGCCAATAGAAGTGATCCTGCAAAACTTTAAGGGTTTTTGCTATACCAAAATGACCCATCAAGCTTCCTCCATGGGATTCCCTGACAAATAGATCTCTTAAAGAGCAATTAGGCACACATAAACGATTGTCATAGAATAAGAATCCATCATGCCTAAAATAATGTCCTGAAGCATACTTAGCACATGATTTATAAGCTTCTTGAAAGTCAGGATCAGATTCATACATTTCTTTAATCTGCTCAAAGCCTAGCAACTTAGCATCAAGAGTAGTTAAGAGGACATACCTTCGGGATAGTGCATCAGCAACTATATTCTCCTTACCTTGTTTGTATTTGATCACATACGGGAAGGTTTCAATGAATTCTACCCATCTAGCATGTCTCTTGCTGAGCTTACTTTGTCCTTTGAGATACTTGAGAGATTCATGGTCGGTGTGAATGACAAACTCCTTTGGCCAGAGATAATGCTGCCAAGTCTGTAGAGCTCTCACCAAGGCGTAGAGTTCTTTGTCATAAGTGGCATAGTTGAGAGTAGCTCCACTGAGTTTCTCACTGAAATAAGCAATAGGTCTTTTATCCTGCATCAACACAGCACCAATTCCAATTCCTGAGGCATCACATTCTATTTCAAATGTTTTAGAAAAATCAGGAAGTATGAGAAGAGGAGATTGAGTAAGCTTCTCTTTAAGGAGTTGGAATGCGGCTTCCTGAGCTTCTCCCCACTTGAATCCTACATCCTTCTTGATTATCTCAGTTAGGGGAGCTGCTAGAGTGCTGAAATCCTTCACAAAGCGCCTATAGAAACCTGCCAGTCCATGAAAACTCCTTACTTCTCCCACTGTAGTTGGACTCGGCCACTCTTGTATTGCTTTGATCTTTTCCTGATCCACTTTTACACCATCTGCACTTACAACAAAACCTAGAAAGACCAAGTTATCTGTGCAAAAAGTGCACTTCTTTAGATTGGCATATAGCTTTTCCTTTCTCAAAACATCCAAAACAGCCCTAAGATGTTCTATATGATCTTCTAAGCATTTGCTGTAAACTAAGATATCATCAAAGTACACAACAACAAAGATGCCTATGAAAGACCTAAGAATATGATTCATCAATCTCATGAATGTACTAGGCGCATTGGTTAATCCAAATGGCATAACTAACCATTCATACAAGCCATGTTTAGTTTTAAATGCAGTTTTCCACTCATCTCCTTCTTTCATCCTAATCTGATGATATCCACTTTTCAAGTCTATCTTAGAAAAGATGCAAGAACCATGCAATTCATCAAGCATATCATCTAATCTAGGAATAGGGTGGCGATACTTCACTGTTATGTTGTTGATTGCTCTACAATCAACACACATGCGCCAGCTCCCATCTTTCTTTGGCACAAGGAGCACTGGAACTGCACAAGGACTCAAACTTTCTCGGATATGACCCTTCTCCATCAGCTCCTCTACTTGTTTCTGCAGTTCTTTGGTTTCAACTGGATTGGTCCTGTATGCTGGACGGTTGGGCAGTGTAGAACCAGGTACAAAGTCTATTTGGTGCTCAATCCCACGCACTGGAGGCAATCCAATGGGGCTATCTTCTGGAAACACATCTGCATACTCCTGTAAAAGAGAAACTAGTTCACTCGGATGATCCGGTGTGTGATCAGTAATGGTTAGAAGAGTCTCTTTAAACATAAGCAAGATAATAGAATTTTGAGAGTAGAGAATTCTTTTGATATCTCCCTGTTTGGCATAGAGGCTGTGATGCTTGTCATGATCAGGTTTGAGATCAATCTCTTTCGCTTTCTTTTTCTGAAGCTGGATTTGATCTTCATGAACCTCTTTAGGAGACAGAGGCACCAGCACAGTCTTCTTTCCGTTGAATTCAAAAGAATGTTTGTTGGTGAAGCCATCATGATTCACACGTCTATCATACTGCCAGGGTCTTCCAAGGAGTATATGACTGGCTTCCATTGGCAACACATCACACAAGACTTCATCTTCATATCTACCAATGGCTATAGGAACCAGTACTTGAGTAGAAACTTTCATCTCGCCCTCCTCATTGAGCCACTGCAATCTGTAGGGTCTTGGGTGTTTCTGAATTTTCAAACCCAATTTCTTCACCATAGTCTCACTGGCTACATTGACACAACTTCCTCCATCAATAATGAGACTGCACACCTTTCCCTGAACCATACACCTTGTGTAGAATAGATTCTCTCGCTGCTCAAACTCTCCATTCTTGGCTTGCACGTTCAAGAGCCTTCTTGTCACCAACAATCTTCCTTTCACGGGTTCTACTTCACTTTCTTCTTCAGACTCCTCATGATCAGAACCAAACTTCTCTTCCTCTGATTCATACTCTCCATTCTCAAGAAGAATCATAACCTTTTTGTTGGTGCACTCATTAGCATAATGCCCACGCCCTTGACATTTGAAGCACTTAACATCTCTAGTTCTTGAACTAGTAATTTCAGCTTTGCCTTTGTCTTTGCTGTATATGCTGCTCGGCTTAGTCTCTTCTTTCTGCTGAGGCTTGCTATCCTTCAGATAGGATGTTTTCTCTTCTTTAGAGTGGTGGAACTTAGATGATCCATAGCTGCGTGAGTTACCCTTCCTCTTGAGCTGCTGCTCCACTAGAATAGCTTTGTGCAACATCTCTTCTATTTCCACATAGTGTTGCATCTCCACATTGTCTTGTATCTCACGGTTAAGCCCTCCAAGAAACCTTGCCATAGTGGCTTCTCTATCCTCCAAGATACTAGCTCTCAACATCAGCAACTCCATGTCTTGATAGTATTCTTCAACAGTTCGTGTTCCTTGGGTAAGTCTTCGCAGCTTTTGATGTAGGTCGCGGTGATAGTGACTTGGAACAAACCGTTTGCGCATGAGTGACTTCATCTCGTGCCATGAATCAACCGGATTCTCTTGGTTAAGCCGTCTAGTAGTTACAAGTTGATCCCACCAACTCAACGCATAATCATAGAATTCAGTTGCTGCAATCTTGATCCTTTGGGCATTGGAGTAGTGTTGACAATTGAAGACAAGCTCGATCTTCTTTTCCCACTCCAAGTAGGCATCTGGATCCACCTTGCCATGGAAGGGTGGAATCTTAAGCTTAAGTCCTGAAAGCTTGTCTTTGCGTGACCCCCTTCCATCATGTTCACGCCTTGATCTTCCTCTGCTCAGTTCAGAAGATGAACTACTGCGCTCAGTTGGGTTGTGCTCAGTTCTATTGCGCGAGTAGTAGTTGTCGGTCTCTTGTGAACCCGCATGCTCTTGCCGTACTGGAGTAGGCCGGTTTCTTCTAGACTCATTGCTATGTCCCTGGCCAGTAGCTTGCCTCAACTCTTGTCTCATCTCCTCACGTAATTCCTTCATGCTAGCCTTGAGCATATCAGCCATAGTAGAGATCATGGTCTGATTCATTTGTTCGGTCATTTGATCTCTCAGCATCTTGTTCTTCCTTACTAGCTCGGCTTCTTCTTCTGATTCTTTCCCCATTGGTACCTAGAATCAATAACAACACTCAACCAGTAAATAGTTCCAATAAACTGATCGTAATCAGTAGATGATCAAGAGATTTTAAACTGAAAATAACTGGCGGTAAAAGAAAACTTGATTATCAAGCAAAGAAGGATTCAAATCGACAACTTGAAAATCACAATAGAAACGCGATCAAGGTAGGTTTGTTAATCAGATTTCGACGACACACAAGTAGATCTAGTTGTTATAGGTGATTTAAAACAGATCACACGATCAATTAGATTCAAACAAAAGATCAAATCTAGAATATGAATCGATAACAATCGGATCTAAAAACGCGAAACCTAGATCTATCAATCTCAAACTCTTAACAATTAGATCGACACAAAATGATTAGATCACACACTCAAACGACCACGGATCACAGATCAATCAATGGATATTGCGAAACAAAGAACAGATCAGTTGAAACAAAACGGATCGATCTAAAAACTGATCAAGAAGATGAACAGGTTAAATCGAAACAAAAGAGAAACGAGTACTTCCCTAACCAGAGATGCTCTGATACCACATAATACGTCCCTAGATTGCTTCTCTGGATAGTATGGGATAGATCCTTGCTAGAACGAATCAAAGACTCAAGTTCTACAAGGTTGTGGATCGATTGGTGACACAAGAGGCTGCGGAAAGGCTCCTTGATACTCCTAAGTGACTAGATCGGATATGACACACCGAGATAGACACTCTTGGGTTGCTGGATATTACACACCAACAAGATCACTCAACAACTCGCGGACAAGCAGTAGAGAGAACAAAGAAAAGGTTTATGATAAAAGATAATTGATTATTGATAAGGGGTTCAAAGTACACTTATATATAGAGAAGTTGGAACAGACTCCAAGCTTCTCGAAAACTATCAAGAGAGTAAAGGCACACGCTCTCTTGAAAATAGAAACAAATGACAAGTTTGAAAATAAAACATGAAATGAAAGACTTATTATAACATAAGGTTGATCCGGGATAAGGTTGGATCGAGATCATCAACTAAGAGATTTGAGAAACAAATCTATGGCCTCGTTAAAAACCTATCTTTGGAAAACCCATTGGGACAAAACCAAAGATAGGGAAAAAGAGCACACATAGTTTGCTTGCTTAGTTGATGATCAGCTTGATGGTGAAGTTGCTTGAATGGTGATAAGTGTGTCTTGGTTGATCAAGCTTCTACCAAGACATTCCTCTTGCTTCCATGACCTCTTAACCAATCCTCCAATAACTTGCGTGAGCTTCCTTGATCTTGATCGAGTCATAGGTCCTTTAGGCAAGGCTAGAACATCTCCATCAGTCGGCTTATCCAGATCCTCATCATCTCCATTAGATAGTTGGTCCATGATCACATCAACAATGCACCTCTACTTAAAACGGAACTCAACAAGCAACTAGAACTAGAAATGATAGAAAGGTCTTCAAGTAAATAAAGGTCTCCTTTGGTTACTCCTTGCCCAATCAACTTACTGCTTTCAATATCCTGAAATTTCACATCATTAGGACTGAAAATAACATTGCATTGAAGATCATTGGTACACCTCTTAACAGATAATAGATTAGAAGTAAACTCAGGCATGTACAAAGCTTTAGAATCCTTATTAAACAGTTTCAAGTCTCCTACTCCTCTAATAGGAATTCTATCACCATTTGCAATCATTACATGTCCATGAGCCGGTTCTATGTTCTTTATAAGGCTATCATCACTTATCATATGATGTGAAGCACCTGAATCAATAATCAACGGTTTTATTCCTTGAGCAATATGATTCCTAGGTGATTCTTTTACCAGTTTCAGTTTATCAATGAAATCAAGCAATGTGGATTCATTTCTAGACATCCTATCAGCAGCAAAGGTTGTATATCTATATGGTTCATTTCCCATTCTATCAAAGTTTCCTAGCAAGCTATCACAAGTTCTAGGCAACACATGAGCAGTATAGGAATAACCAAGGGCTTTACTAGACTCTTTAAGGGCTTTGATCAAGGCATCAATGTCTGACTTCTTGATCACCTCATGATCCATGTTCTTCACAGCTCCTTGGTGGTGAGAGGTTAAGGCTCTTCCTTCACTTTCACCCGCAAGACCAGATGAGCCAGCTCCTGATGCGCCAGCTTCACTTGTCTCTGCAGAAAGGTGAGCTCTTCCCTCTCTCTCCTTGTTGAACTTGGCCGGCTTCAAATGGGGGTGTAGGATCCAGCACTGACTCCTCTTGTGTCCCGGCTTCTTGCAATGGTCACAGTTTCCACTGAACTTCCTTTCCTCTCCACGGTAAGCAGCCTTGTGTGCTTGGATTGCTTCAGCCTTGTTGGACAGAGCCATGTCTCCTTTCCCTCCAAACATACCAAGTGACCCCTCTTCCTTCTGAATCTGCGCACACACTTCCTCCATAGATGGAAGACTCGGCATCCTCAACATGTGCTTGATCACATCATTGAACGGAGGATCTAGTGTCAGCAGCAATCCAAACACCTGATCCTGCTCCCTCCTCTCCATGAGTAGCTCTTGATCCGCGGTGCTTGGCCTCAATGATTCAAGCTCAGACCACAAGGATCTATACTTGCCCAAATGCTTGGTGAACTCTTCTCCATCTTGAACCAGTGTGTTGATAGCCTTCTTAATCTCATACACGCGGTTCAGATTGGTAACGTTCCCAAATGTCTTCTGGAGTACCTCCCACAGGTGTTTTGGAGTCTCGCAGTAGCTGTAGGCCTCCAAGAGATGCTCTTCAAGGGACCCTTGTAGCACTGAAAGCACCATCAAGTCTTCTTGAATCCACTTCTTCTCGGCAGCAGCAACTTGATCTCCCACACCTTCATCTCCTTCTCCGTCTTTAGCCACTGGCTTGGTTGCATCATCCGTGATGTGACTCCACAGCCCTAGCCTCCCAATGGCTGTCTTCACCAGCCTTGACCACAACAGGTAGTTACTACCACCCTTCAACGCAACAGGAACCGTAATGACCTTGTAGTTTCCCTCCATCTTGCTTTGTTAGAACCGAAAAGAAAGTATGAAAGAGTATGAACTGAAGCTGAAGAACACTCTAAATCTCAATACCAAAGCCAACCTGGCTCTGATACCATATGATTTTAGAGAGTTGAACAGGTATTGAGAGATTTAGAGAAAGATTAAAGTGAGATGAGATGATTTATGAAATGTAGAAGAGAAACATGATGAACTAGAGAGAGAATATGATGTGATCATGGACCAACTATCTAATGGAGATGATGAGGATCTGGATAAGCCGACTGATGGAGATGTTCTAGCCTTGCCTAAAGGACCTATGACTCGATCAAGATCAAGGAAGCTCACGCAAGTTATTGGAGGATTGGTTAAGAGGTCATGGAAGCAAGAGGAATGTCTTGGTAGAAGCTTGATCAACCAAGACACACTTATCACCATTCAAGCAACTTCACCATCAAGCTGATCATCAACTAAGCAAGCAAACTATGTGTGCTCTTTTTCCCTATCTTTGGTTTTGTCCCAATGGGTTTTCCAAAGATAGGTTTTTAACGAGGCCATAGATTTGCTTCTCAAAACTCTTAGTTGATGATCTCGATCCAACCTTATCCCGGATCAACCTTATGTTATAATAAGTCTTTCATTTCATGTTTTATTTTCAAACTTGTCATTTGTTTCTATTTTCAAGAGAGCGTGTGCCTTTACTCTCTTGATAGTTTTCGAGAAGCTTGGAGTCTGTTCCAACTTCTCTTATATAAGTGTACTTTGAACCCCTTATCAAAAATCAATTATCTTTTATCATAAACCTTTTCTTTGTTCTCTCTACTGCTTGTCCGCGAGTTGTTGAGTGTTCTTGTTGGTGTGTAGTATCCAACAACCCAAGAGTGTCTATCTCGGTGTGTCATATCCGATCTAGTCACTTAGGAGTATCAAGGAGCCTTTCCGCAGCCTCTTGTGTCACCAATCGATCCACAACCTTGTAGAGCTTGAGTCTTTGATTCGTTCTAGCAAGGATCTATCCCATACTATCCAGAGAAGCAATCTAGGGACGTATTATGTGGTATCAGAGCATCTCTGGTTAGGGAAGTACTCGTTTCTCTTTTGTTTCGATTTAACCTGTTCATCTTCTTGATCAGTTTTTAGATCGATCCGTTTTGTTTCAACTGATCTGTTCTTTGTTTCGCAATATCCATTGATTGATCTGTGATCCGTGGTCGTTTGAGTGTGTGATCTAATCATTTTGTGTCGATCTAATTGTTAAGAGTTTGAGATTGATAGATCTAGGTTTCGCGTTTTTAGATCCGATTGTTATCGATTCATATTCTAGATTTGATCTTTTGTTTGAATCTAATTGATCGTGTGATCTGTTTTAAATCACCTATAACAACTAGATCTACTTGTGTGTCGTCGAAATCTGATTAACAAACCTACCTTGATCGCGTTTCTATTGTGATTTTCAAGTTGTCGATTTGAATCCTTCTTTGCTTGATAATCAAGTTTTCTTTTACCGCCAGTTATTTTCAGTTTAAAATCTCTTGATCATCTACTGATTACGATCAGTTTATTGGAACTATTTACTGGTTGAGTGTTGTTATTGATTCTAGGTACCAATGGGGAAAGAATCAGAAGAAGAAGCCGAGCTAGTAAGGAAGAACAAGATGCTGAGAGATCAAATGACCGAGCAAATGAATCAGACCATGATCTCTACTATGGCTGATATGCTCAAGGCTAGCATGAAGGAATTACGTGAGGAGATGAGACAAGAGTTGAGGCAAGCTACTGGCCAGGGACATAGCAATGAGTCTAGAAGAAACCGGCCTACTCCAGTACGGCAAGAGCATGCGGGTTCACAAGAGACCGACAACTACTACTCGCGCAATAGAACTGAGCACAACCCAACTGAGCGCAGTAGTTCATCTTCTGAACTGAGCAGAGGAAGATCAAGGCGTGAACATGATGGAAGGGGGTCACGCAAAGACAAGCTTTCAGGACTTAAGCTTAAGATTCCACCCTTCCATGGCAAGGTGGATCCAGATGCCTACTTGGAGTGGGAAAAGAAGATCGAGCTTGTCTTCAATTGCCAACACTACTCCAATGCCCAAAGGATCAAGATTGCAGCAACTGAATTCTATGATTATGCGTTGAGTTGGTGGGATCAACTTGTAACTACTAGACGGCTTAACCAAGAGAATCCGGTTGATTCATGGCACGAGATGAAGTCACTCATGCGCAAACGGTTTGTTCCAAGTCACTATCACCGCGACCTACATCAAAAGCTGCGAAGACTTACCCAAGGAACACGAACTGTTGAAGAATACTATCAAGACATGGAGTTGCTGATGTTGAGAGCTAGTATCTTGGAGGATAGAGAAGCCACTATGGCAAGGTTTCTTGGAGGGCTTAACCGTGAGATACAAGACAATGTGGAGATGCAACACTATGTGGAAATAGAAGAGATGTTGCACAAAGCTATTCTAGTGGAGCAGCAGCTCAAGAGGAAGGGTAACTCACGCAGCTATGGATCATCTAAGTTCCACCACTCTAAAGAAGAGAAAACATCCTATCTGAAGGATAGCAAGCCTCAGCAGAAAGAAGAGACTAAGCCGAGCAGCATATACAGCAAAGACAAAGGCAAAGCTGAAATTACTAGTTCAAGAACTAGAGATGTTAAGTGCTTCAAATGTCAAGGGCGTGGGCATTATGCTAATGAGTGCACCAACAAAAAGGTTATGATTCTTCTTGAGAATGGAGAGTATGAATCAGAGGAAGAGAAGTTTGGTTCTGATCATGAGGAGTCTGAAGAAGAAAGTGAAGTAGAACCCGTGAAAGGAAGATTGTTGGTGACAAGAAGGCTCTTGAACGTGCAAGCCAAGAATGGAGAGTTTGAGCAGCGAGAGAATCTATTCTACACAAGGTGTATGGTTCAGGGAAAGGTGTGCAGTCTCATTATTGATGGAGGAAGTTGTGTCAATGTAGCCAGTGAGACTATGGTGAAGAAATTGGGTTTGAAAATTCAGAAACACCCAAGACCCTACAGATTGCAGTGGCTCAATGAGGAGGGCGAGATGAAAGTTTCTACTCAAGTACTGGTTCCTATAGCCATTGGTAGATATGAAGATGAAGTCTTGTGTGATGTGTTGCCAATGGAAGCCAGTCATATACTCCTTGGAAGACCCTGGCAGTATGATAGACGTGTGAATCATGATGGCTTCACCAACAAACATTCTTTTGAATTCAACGGAAAGAAGACTGTGCTGGTGCCTCTGTCTCCTAAAGAGGTTCATGAAGATCAAATCCAGCTTCAGAAAAAGAAAGCGAAAGAGATTGATCTCAAACCTGATCATGACAAGCATCACAGCCTCTATGCCAAACAGGGAGATATCAAAAGAATTCTCTACTCTCAAAATTCTATTATCTTGCTTATGTTTAAAGAGACTCTTCTAACCATTACTGATCACACACCGGATCATCCGAGTGAACTAGTTTCTCTTTTACAGGAGTATGCAGATGTGTTTCCAGAAGATAGCCCCATTGGATTGCCTCCAGTGCGTGGGATTGAGCACCAAATAGACTTTGTACCTGGTTCTACACTGCCCAACCGTCCAGCATACAGGACCAATCCAGTTGAAACCAAAGAACTGCAGAAACAAGTAGAGGAGCTGATGGAGAAGGGTCATATCCGAGAAAGTTTGAGTCCTTGTGCAGTTCCAGTGCTCCTTGTGCCAAAGAAAGATGGGAGCTGGCGCATGTGTGTTGATTGTAGAGCAATCAACAACATAACAGTGAAGTATCGCCACCCTATTCCTAGATTAGATGATATGCTTGATGAATTGCATGGTTCTTGCATCTTTTCTAAGATAGACTTGAAAAGTGGATATCATCAGATTAGGATGAAAGAAGGAGATGAGTGGAAAACTGCATTTAAAACTAAACATGGCTTGTATGAATGGTTAGTTATGCCATTTGGATTAACCAATGCGCCTAGTACATTCATGAGATTGATGAATCATATTCTTAGGTCTTTCATAGGCATCTTTGTTGTTGTGTACTTTGATGATATCTTAGTTTACAGCAAATGCTTAGAAGATCATATAGAACATCTTAGGGCTGTTTTGGATGTTTTGAGAAAGGAAAAGCTATATGCCAATCTAAAGAAGTGCACTTTTTGCACAGATAACTTGGTCTTTCTAGGTTTTGTTGTAAGTGCAGATGGTGTAAAAGTGGATCAGGAAAAGATCAAAGCAATACAAGAGTGGCCGAGTCCAACTACAGTGGGAGAAGTAAGGAGTTTTCATGGACTGGCAGGTTTCTATAGGCGCTTTGTGAAGGATTTCAGCACTCTAGCAGCTCCCCTAACTGAGATAATCAAGAAGGATGTAGGATTCAAGTGGGGAGAAGCTCAGGAAGCCGCATTCCAACTCCTTAAAGAGAAGCTTACTCAATCTCCTCTTCTCATACTTCCTGATTTTTCTAAAACATTTGAAATAGAATGTGATGCCTCAGGAATTGGAATTGGTGCTGTGTTGATGCAGGATAAAAGACCTATTGCTTATTTCAGTGAGAAACTCAGTGGAGCTACTCTCAACTATGCCACTTATGACAAAGAACTCTACGCCTTGGTGAGAGCTCTACAGACTTGGCAGCATTATCTCTGGCCAAAGGAGTTTGTCATTCACACCGACCATGAATCTCTCAAGTATCTCAAAGGACAAAGTAAGCTCAGCAAGAGACATGCTAGATGGGTAGAATTCATTGAAACCTTCCCGTATGTGATCAAATACAAACAAGGTAAGGAGAATATAGTTGCTGATGCACTATCCCGAAGGTATGTCCTCTTAACTACTCTTGATGCTAAGTTGCTAGGCTTTGAGCAGATTAAAGAAATGTATGAATCTGATCCTGACTTTCAAGAAGCTTATAAATCATGTGCTAAGTATGCTTCAGGACATTATTTTAGGCATGATGGATTCTTATTCTATGACAATCGTTTATGTGTGCCTAATTGCTCTTTAAGAGATCTATTTGTCAGGGAATCCCATGGAGGAAGCTTGATGGGTCATTTTGGTATAGCAAAAACCCTTAAAGTTTTGCAGGATCACTTCTATTGGCCGCATATGAAAAGAGATGTGGAGAGAATCTGTGGAAGGTGCACAACTTGCAAGCTTGCAAAGTCTAAGGTTCAACCTCACGGTTTGTATACTCCTTTGCCTATTCCTACTCATCCTTGGAATGATATATCTATGGACTTTGTTATGGGTTTGCCTAGAACTAGGACTGGAAAGGATTCTATCTTTGTGGTTGTTGATAGATTCTCTAAAATGGCACATTTCATAGCTTGCAATAAGACTGATGATGCATTACATGTAGCTAATTTGTTCTTTAAAGAAGTGGTACGTTTGCATGGGATGCCTAGGACTATAGTTTCAGATAGAGATACTAAATTCCTTAGCTACTTTTGGAAAACATTGTGGTCTAAACTAGGAACTAAGCTATTGTTTTCTACTACTTGTCATCCACAAACTGATGGGCAAACTGAAGTAGTTAATAGAACCTTAGGTACTCTCCTGCGTGCATTCATTAAAAAGAACTTGAAATCATGGGAAGATTATTTACCTCATTGTGAATTTGCATACAATCATGCTATGCATTCTGCTTCTAAGTTTTCTCCGTTTGAAATTGTTTATGGGTTCAATCCCATCTCACCTTTGGATCTAATACCTTTACCTGAGTGTGAAAGGGTTAGTATGGATGGGAAAAAGAAAGCTGAGATGGTTCAGCAGATTCATGAGCAAGCTAAGCGCAATCTAGAAGAGAAAACTAAGCAATACGCCAAACAAGCCAACAAGGGAAGGCGTGAGATGATCTTTGAAGTTGGAGATCAAGTATGGGTTCACTTGAGGAAAGAAAGGTTTCCAAAAGAGAGGAAGTCTAAGCTAATGCCGAGGATTGATGGCCCTTTTGAAGTCACCAAGAGGATCAATGACAATGCCTACAAACTTGATCTGCAAGGTAAGTACGACATAAGTGATAGCTTCAATGTTACTGACTTGATCCCTTTTGTTGCAGATGAGCCAGATTTGAGGTCAAATCCTTTTCAAGAGGGAGGGGATGATGTGATCATGGACCAACTATCTAATGGAGATGATGAGGATCTGGATAAGCCGACTGATGGAGATGTTCTAGCCTTGCCTAAAGGACCTATGACTCGATCAAGATCAAGGAAGCTCACGCAAGTTATTGGAGGATTGGTTAAGAGGTCATGGAAGCAAGAGGAATGTCTTGGTAGAAGCTTGATCAACCAAGACACACTTATCACCATTCAAGCAACTTCACCATCAAGCTGATCATCAACTAAGCAAGCAAACTATGTGTGCTCTTTTTCCCTATCTTTGGTTTTGTCCCAATGGGTTTTCCAAAGATAGGTTTTTAACGAGGCCATAGATTTGCTTCTCAAAACTCTTAGTTGATGATCTCGATCCAACCTTATCCCGGATCAACCTTATGTTATAATAAGTCTTTCATTTCATGTTTTATTTTCAAACTTGTCATTTGTTTCTATTTTCAAGAGAGCGTGTGCCTTTACTCTCTTGATAGTTTTCGAGAAGCTTGGAGTCTGTTCCAACTTCTCTTATATAAGTGTACTTCGAACCCCTTATCAAAAATCAATTATCTTTTACTAAAGGACCTATGACTCGATCAAGATCAAGGAAGCTCACGCAAGTTATTGGAGGATTGGTTAAGAGGTCATGGAAGCAAGAGGAATGTCTTGGTAGAAGCTTGATCAACCAAGACACACTTATCACCATTCAAGCAACTTCACCATCAAGCTGATCATCAACTAAGCAAGCAAACTATGTGTGCTCTTTTTCCCTATCTTTGGTTTTGTCCCAATGGGTTTTCCAAAGATAGGTTTTTAACGAGGCCATAGATTTGCTTCTCAAAACTCTTAGTTGATGATCTCGATCCAACCTTATCCCGGATCAACCTTATGTTATAATAAGTCTTTCATTTCATGTTTTATTTTCAAACTTGTCATTTGTTTCTATTTTCAAGAGAGCGTGTGCCTTTACTCTCTTGATAGTTTTCGAGAAGCTTGGAGTCTGTTCCAACTTCTCTTATATAAGTGTACTTCGAACCCCTTATCAAAAATCAATTATCTTTTATCATAAACCTTTTCTTTGTTCTCTCTACTGCTTGTCCGCGAGTTGTTGAGTGTTCTTGTTGGTGTGTAGTATCCAACAACCCAAGAGTGTCTATCTCGGTGTGTCATATCCGATCTAGTCACTTAGGAGTATCAAGGAGCCTTTCCGCAGCCTCTTGTGTCACCAATCGATCCACAACCTTGTAGAGCTTGAGTCTTTGATTCGTTCTAGCAAGGATCTATCCCATACTATCCAGAGAAGCAATCTAGGGACGTATTAGAATATGATAAACTCGTGTTAATCATTAATCAAGGCAGAGTTTACAATATATAGCAAAGGAAAGACTAGGGTTTCAGCATAAGAGATAAGGCAAAGCATGTGTAGTCAAAGCTAAAGGGAGCGGATGGTTTGAACTAGCCAATGGAGTGCTTCACACACTTTCAGCATATTCCAAGATGCTGATCACTTTACAGCTATGCCAGCCTGTCTTATCCGCGTCTCCTTTCTTCCCTTAAACGGTCACAAGCCTCCTTAACACTCAAGGTAACTCTCCAAAGTAACTTGGGTAAGGATGGTAAGTTTTGGTTGATGATGGGTCGACCCGAGAAGGTACGGCCTGTACGGCCAGTACGGTCAGTACGGATTGTACGGACTGGTCGACCTCATACCTCATCCTTTCCTTAACACATCCTTCTCATAATGCTTCCTTCTACCCCATCACTTCCCTTGCTTATACTCAACTCATTTCAACAGTTCTGGGTAGTCTTTCTGAGTTCTATTGGTTGTTTGAAGCTGCTAGTGTTCGCTCAAGACAGTTACCTCAAGAGAAAGTTATTGAAGTCTAAAGGGTTCTACATTCAACATGGAGAGTGGGATGAACATGAACATGAAGGTGGCGGTTTGTTTCAAGGGAAACAACTACTTGGTGTGGTCTCGGATGGTGAGAACCACAGTGGGAAGCAAGGGGCTTTGGAAGCACATCACGCCAGGAGAAGCTCCAAAGCTCATTACTCAAGGAGAGGCTGAAGATGAAGCGGCAAGCAAGGCAGAAGAGAAGTGGCATCAAGAGGACATGTTGGTGATGTCTGTGCTTCATGCGTCCCTTGAGCCGGCCATTCTGGATGCATACAGCTACTGTGAGTCTGCTAAAGAGCTGTGGGAAACCTTGAAGAAGGTGTATGGCAACACTTCAAACCTAAGCCGACTGTTCGAAGTGAAGCAAGCCATCAACAACCTTGTACAAGAAGACATGGAGTTCACCAAGCATCTAGGGAGATTCAGGAGTCTCTGGTCCGAGATGGAGATGCTTAGGCCAAGCACAACGGATGCTGATGAGCTTAACAAGAGGAGAGAGCAAGACAAGGTCTTTGGGCTACTCCTCACGCTGAACCCGGCTTACAACGGTCTCATCCAGCACCTGCTGAGGGTGGACAATCTACCTGACCTTGAGGATGTGTGTGCACGGATTCAGAAGGAGCAAGGCTCCATTGGGCTGTTTGCAAAGAAAGGAGACCTTTCCCTTGCAAGCCAAGCAACTCAAGAGGAGGGGAGTGAAGCTCCGCAAGCAAACAAGGCTGCTGCGCATGGGAAGTTTGAGGAGAGGAGGTTCAATGGGAACTGTGATCACTGCAAGAAGCATGGCCACAAGAAGAGCCAATGCTGGATCCTTCACCCACACCTCAAGCCGGCAAAGTTCATGAAGGACCGTGAAGCAAGGGCTAATGCATCAGATGGAACGGGTGGAGCTGGTACAAGCAAAGGAAAGGAGATAGATGGGCGTGAGGCAGGGGATGGGAAGTCTCTTGTTGCCTACACCGGGGCACCAAGCAACCGTGGGAACAATGATCAAGAGTATCTAAGGAGATCCGACCTTGATGCTCTCATTAAGATGTTCAAGGAGAATGGTAACATCTTTGGGTATTCTTTTGGTGCTAGGGTGGTAGAGAACTATGAGAATCTAACTAGAACTGATAGGATGCATGAGAGCTTGATAGAAATGGTAAATCAATCTAGGATTGCAAACTTTGCTAGAAATGATCATGCATTCAAACCATCTAGTATCCTTGCGCATATTGCTAGTTCTCATGACATTAAGCCATTAGTGATTGATTCAGGTGCATCTCATCATATGATAAGTGATACTAGCTTGATTAAAAACATTGTGCCAATGAATGGAAATGTAATGATTGCTAATGGAGATAAGATTCCTATTAGAGGAATAGGAAGTCTTAAACTGTTTGATAAGGAAACTAAAGCTTTTTATATGCCTGAATTTACATCAAACTTGTTATCTGTTAAGAAGTGTGCTACTGATTTGCAATGCAATGTTATATTCAGTCCTAATGATGTTAAGTTTCAGGATATTAAAAGCAGCAAGATGATCGGAAAGGGAGTGACTAAAGGAGAGCTATATTTACTTGAAGATCTCACTCCTGTTTCTAGATATAGCTGCTCGTTTACTTCTGTTTCTAGTTCTGGTTTAAGTAAAAATGCATTGTGGCATGCTAGATTAGGACACCCTCATAATAAGGCTTTAAAACTGATGTTGCCAGGTGTTTCCTTTGAGAATAATGATTGTGAAGCTTGCATTTTAGGCAAGCATTGTAGAACTGTCTTTACCAAGTCTACTACTGTTTATGAAAAATGTTTTGATCTTATTCATTCTGATGTTTGGACTGCACCCTGCCTATCTAGAGAAAACCATAAGTATTATGTAACTTTCATTGATGAAAAATCCAAATACACCTGGTTAACCTTAATTCCAACCAAAGATAGGGTACTTGATGCATTTAAAAACTTTCAATCCTATGTGACTAACCATTACAATGCCAAGATAAAGATTTTCAGGTCAGATAATGGAGGAGAGTACACGGGACAAGCATTCAAACTACACCTATCTCAGCATGGAATCCTTCATCAGACAAGCTGTCCCTATACCCCACAACAGAATGGTGTGGCTGAGAGGAAGAACAGGCATTTGATGGAAGTAGCAAGGTCCATGATGTTTCAATCCAACGTGCCTAAGAAGTTTTGGAGTGATGCAGTTGCTACGGCTTGTTATCTCATCAACAGGACACCAACTCTGATTCTTCAAGGACAATTACCATTTGAGGTACTGAATCAGTACAAGCCCTCTCTAGAGCATATGAAGATCTTTGGATGTTTGTGTTTTGTGATGGTGCCTGGAGAGATAAGAAACAAGCTAGAGGCTAAGAGTTCAAAGGCAATGTTTATTGGATATTCATCAAGTCAGAAAGGATACAAATGCTATGATCCTAACACACGGAGAGTGTTAGTATCTAGAGAAGTGAAGTTTGTTGAAGAAAAAGGATACTATGAGGAACAAATTCAAGATGATTTGAAAGACCTCACTTCTGATAGAGCTGAAACCTTGAGGATTATCCTAGAGGGTCTCGGAATCAACATGAATCAAGGTGGGAGGAGCACTACTCCAGTACCGGATCATCAGACTTCCAATCTTGAGCATGAGGGGGGGAATGAAACAAGAACTCAAAACCGTGAAGAGACAAGTAGAGAAGAGAGTTCTAGTTCTCATGATCAAGCTGTGGAATCAAATGATCAACAAGAAGAAGCTGAAGAGAGTCAGCTAAGGGAAGAAGGAGCTGAAGCAAGTCAGCTAGGAGAAGAAAGATCTGAACCAAGTGTGCTGCCACAAGAAGAAGAACAAGAGATGGCGCAAGAAGGGCCAGTGTTGAGAAGAAGTACAAGGCTGAGAAGGGATCCTTCCAGTTGGGTAAACACAAGAGTGTACTACAATGCCCAAGCTGTGAAGCATCCTACTCAGGCCCTGTGTTCTTTTGCTCAATATCCAGAAGCACATTGTGCATTCATGGTAAACTTAGATGAGAATCACATTCCAAGAAGCTATGAAGAGGCAATGGAGGATAAGGAATGGAAGGAATCAGTAGGAGCTGAGGCAGGAGCTATGATAAAGAATGATACATGGTATGAGAGTGAACTACCAAAAGGGAAGAAGGCAGTATCTAGTATTGAGATGAAGACCAAGGAGGCTGAGACAGTAACTTTAGAGTTTTACTGTGGTAACTTTATTTTAACCACAGTAACTACTTGGGGAAGTTATCTGATGGGATGAGAAGGTAACTTAGTGAAGAGAAGAGAGGAAACTCGACCAAAGAGGATAAGTGAGGTTAAGGAAGGATAAGGGATCACTTTGACAGCCTGTATGATGCTGGAAAGGAGAAGTTACCTTTATACTAGTGCAAGCATGTGAGAAAGCACAGCCAAGTGATTCAAAAGGAGTTCCAGCCTGTCCTTTGACTACACATGCTTAACCATTTCGAATTTCCTTGTTGCTCTCTCTATTAATACTTGTAAACCTCATCAGTTATTAATTAATGGAGTTTTGAGTCTCTCTCTCTTTATTCTCTCACTAGAATCTCTTAATCTCTTTAATCTTTTCATCTGATTATCCCTGATTGGTTGAATCATGCTCTAATACACAAAAGTGTATATGGTATCAGAGCCAGGTTGCTAAAAAGGGGAGAGTGTGATTTCGTTTTTCATAAAATCTGGGTGTTCTTGAGTGTTCTTGAGGGTTCTTGAGTGTTCTTGGTGTTCTTGAGTTCTGGTCTTTATTATCTGAGTGGTGTGAGATATTCTGATGGATTCAAACTATCTCAACATGGAAATGAAGCACAGATCTAGTACAACCATGGAGCTTGAAGAAGAGAGGGATGGCGATTGGTCAAGATGGGCAAAGAGAGCTTTGGAAAGCTGTGGGTTATGGAGTAGTCATGGAAAGGGGAAACCTTTCATGGAAATGGCTACTGAAGAAGGTCAGACAAGAGGTCTGAAGCTGGGAAATGAAGTTGTTCAAGGAGACACTACAAAGAGTGAGATTGAAGCAACTTTAGGCAAGTCCAAGCTTGTGAGAGTCGTTGAGGACAGAGGGGTGATCCGCGGCTTGAGACAAGGAGAGGATGAGTGTTATCAGCTTGTGGGAAGGCTGAGAGAAGTATGGTCGGAGCTAGATGTGGTGAAGACACACACATCAAATCCGAGATGTTGTCAAGAAAGGAGGAAGCAAGATGTGATCTTCAGCTTCCTTATGGAAGAGGTATGTGAGCTTGTTAAATATACTTGTGATGTGTGGGAAATGAACAGGAAGCCAGAAAGATGGAAGGGAGGTACAAGCTGTAAGAGGGGAAGGTTGAGAAAACTTTCTAAGGAGTGGTTAATGAAGAGAAGGGCATGGAGAAAGGATAGCGAGTCTGAGCACTTAAGTGACAGGATGAGTGTAATCTTGAAGAGAATCAAGGATGTACTTCAGCAGATGGTTATAGGAGAGTGTTCATACTCAGCTTACATGGGAGAGACAGTAGGAGACAGTGCGGATATGAGAGGAATGGATACCAAGAGGGCAGATGAGTGTGTGACAAAGAAGGAATGGGATGAGTTGGTTAAGCATGTGTATGCTTTGGCTACGACCCGGAGTCTGGGTGCTCCTGCCAAAGCATCCACATCTAAACCCATCATCATTGACTCTGGAGCAACACACCACATGATCAGTGACAAGAGACTAATCAGTGAGGTTAAAGCAGCAACAGGGAGTGTCATGATAGCCAATGGTACCAGGATCCCAATAGAAGGAGTGGGAAACCTCAAGCTGTTTGAGAAGAACTCCACTGCCTTCTACCTACCTCAGTTTACATCCAATCTAATCTCAGTTAAGAAGGCTACAGTTGATCTGGATTGTCAAGTGGTTTTCAGACCAAATGAAGTTGAGTTCCAGGATTTGAAGACTGGAAGGGTTATTGGCAGAGGAGACAGCAAGCATCAGCTCTATCATCTCCAAACAACTGAGGCGCCTAGTCCTGTGGAGTCTGTGTGTTTAAGCAGCACAACGGATAGGTGTGATAATCTCACATGGCATGCAAGGCTGGGACATCCTCATGCCAAGGCAATTGAACTGATTCTACCAAGTATGGCGTTCAATCACTTGGAGTGTGAAGCTTGTATACTTGGAAAGCACTGTAGGACTGTCTTCCCAACATCAGAAACCAGATATGAGAATTGCTTTGATCTGGTGCATTCAGACGTGTGGACAGCTCCCTGTATGTCTAGAGACAGCCATAAGTACTTTGTGACTTTCATTGATGAGAAGTCCAAGTACACATGGATCACCATGATTCCCTCCAAAGACAGAGTCCTAGAAGCCTTCATGAACTTCCAAGCATATGTTACTAATCAGTACAATGCCACTGTGAGGATTCTGAGGTCTGATAATGGAGGAGAATACACTAGCAATGCTTTCAAGAGTCATCTTGCAAAGCATGGGATTGTGCAACAAACTAGCTGTCCTTACACACCACAACAAAATGGGGTGGCTGAGAGGAAGAACAGACATTTGATGGAGGTTGCGAGATCAATCATGTTCCACATGAATGTCCCTAAGAGGTTTTGGAGTGATGCTGTTCAGACTGCTTGCTATCTCATCAATAGAGTGCCAACCCGTGTCTTGAAGAAACTGTCTCCCTTTGAAGTATTGAACAAGGCCAAGCCACACATTGATCATTTGAGAGTCTTTGGGTGCTTATGTTATGTGATGATTCCCGGAGAAAGAAGGAACAAGCTAGAAGCAAAGAGTACTAAAGCTATGTTCATTGGGTACTCAATCACTCAGAAAGGCTACAAATGTTATGATCCAATAACTAGGAGGGTTATGGTATCTAGAGAAGTGAAGTTTGTTGAGTCTAAAGGGTATTATGAGGAGAAGAAATGGGAAGACCTAGAGGATCTGTCCCGAGCTCCATCAGAGAAGGCAACAACATTGAGAGTGTTGTTGGAGAGGCTAGGGATAGGATTATCCCAAGATCAGGAACCAGGAAGAACCGGACCTTCTAATCAAACTGGAGAAGCTGGAGGAACAACCCCTCTTGATCATGAGAGGGGGAATGGATCTGAATCAGGGGAGCAGGAGCATAACCAAGAGGATTCAGGTCAGCATGATCAGGAGGAGACACAGGAAGTAGAGAGTGAAGCTCAGTCAGGTGGAAATGAGCAGGGAGAACCTACTGGTTTAAGAGAGGAAGCACAAGAGAATGTTCAGGCTGAAGAACAGGTTGAGACCTTGCGGAGGAGCACAAGGATAAGGAGGGATCCTTCCAACTGGGTAAACACGAGAGTGTACTACAATGCCCAGGCTGTGGAGCATCCCTCTCAAGCCGTGTGTTCCTTTGCAGAGTTTCCAGAAGAGCACATGGTGTTTATGTGTAACTTGGATGAGAATGAGATACCAAGATCTTATGAAGAAGCTATGAAGCACAAGGTTTGGAGAGATTCAGTAGGAGATGAAAGGGATGCAATGATCAGGAATGATACTTGGTATGAGAGTGAGTTACCTAAAGGGAAGAAGGCAGTTTCAAGCAGATGGATCTTCACCATCAAGTACCTTGCAAATGGGGAGATAGATAGGCGCAAGACTAGGCTGGTTGCAAGAGGATTTACACAGACTTATGGGGAAGATTACATTGATACTTTTGCACCAGTGGCCAAGCTTCACACAATTCGAATTGTGTTATCTATTGCAACAAACTTGGAGTGGGATTTGTGGCAAATGGATGTGAAGAATGCTTTCTTGCAAGGTGAACTTGAAGATGAAGTATACATGCATCCACCTCCTGGTCTTGAGCATCTAGTAAAGCCAGGGAATGTTTTGAGATTGAAGAAGGCTATATATGGGCTGAAGCAGTCTCCTAGAGCTTGGTACAGAAAGCTTAGTACAACTCTCAATGGGAGAGGGTTCAGGAAGTCTGAACTAGATCATACACTCTTCACACTGGTTGGACCATCAGGGATCATAGTGATTTTGGTGTATGTGGATGATTTGATTATCACAGGGAGTGATAAGGCTGGGATTAAAGCCACCAAAGAGTTTCTCAAGTCTGTGTTTGATATTAAAGACTTGGGAGAGATGAAGTATTTTTTGGGGATTGAGATATGCAGATCTAAGGAGGGTTTGTTTATGTCTCAAAGGAAGTATACTATGGATATGCTGAAGGAGACTGATGTGCTTGGAGGGAAGATAGCTAAGACACCTCTTGAGGAAGGGTATAAGGTCTTGCGTGAGGGGGAGGTTGAAGAGAACCAGTTGTTTGAGGATGCTAAGCTGTATAGGAGGATGGTGGGTAAGCTGATCTACTTGACTATCACCAGACCTGATATATGCTTTGCTGTGAATCAAGTGAGCCAACATATGCAGGCGCCAAAGGTACATCACTGGAAGATGGTTGATAGGATACTGAGGTATTTGAGTGGCTCACATGGACAAGGAGTTTGGATGGGTTGCAATGGCAGTACAGAAGTGGTTGGGTATTGTGATGCTGATTGGGCAGGAGATAGAGTGGACAGGAGATCAACTACTGGGTATTGTACATTCATTGGAGGGAATCTGGTTACTTGGAAGAGTAAGAAGCAGAAGGTCATCTCCTGTTCAAGTGCTGAAGCTGAGTATAGAGCTATGTTGAAGCTTACAAATGAGTTGGTGTGGATCAAGGGGATCTTGAAGCACTTGGAGATCGAGCAGGCCACACCTATGACAATGCATTGTGACAATCAAGCAGCTATCCACATTGCCTCCAATTCAGTGTTTCATGAGAGAACAAAGCACATAGAGGTGGATTGTCATAAGGTGAGGCAGATGATCATCTTAGGAGTGATTCTGCCATGTTATACAAGAAGTGAAGATCAGCTTGCAGATGTGTTTACTAAGGCAGCGAGATTGAAGACAATGGAGTCCATACTGTCAAGGCTTGGACTCATTGATCTGACTCCTAGGAGCTGAGCCCCTTAACCATGGAGTCTCCACTCTTTTTCCCTCATCAAGGTTTTATCCCAATGGGTTTTACTTGGTGAGGTTTTTAACGAGGGAGGTCTTCATGGTTTCCAAGCTTGACTTGTTCTACATGGTCAAGCTTGAGGGGGAGTATTGAGATGAAGACCAAGGAGGCTGAGACAGTAACTTTAGAGTTTTACTGTGGTAACTTTATTTTAACCACAGTAACTACTTGGGGAAGTTATCTGATGGGATGAGAAGGTAACTTAGTGAAGAGAAGAGAGGAAACTCGACCAAAGAGGATAAGTGAGGTTAAGGAAGGATAAGGGATCACTTTGACAGCCTGTATGATGCTGGAAAGGAGAAGTTACCTTTATACTAGTGCAAGCATGTGAGAAAGCACAGCCAAGTGATTCAAAAGGAGTTCCAGCCTGTCCTTTGACTACACATGCTTAACCATTTCGAATTTCCTTGTTGCTCTCTCTATTAATACTTGTAAACCTCATCAGTTATTAATTAATGGAGTTTTGAGTCTCTCTCTCTTTATTCTCTCACTAGAATCTCTTAATCTCTTTAATCTTTTCATCTGATTATCCCTGATTGGTTGAATCATGCTCTAATACACAAAAGTGTATATCTAGTAGATGGATCTTCACAATCAAATACAAGGCTGATGGGCAGATTGAGAGGAAGAAGACTAGATTAGTAGCAAGAGGGTTCACTCAAACATATGGAGAGGATTACATTGAGACATTTGCACCAGTAGCCAAGTTACACACCATTAGGATTGTCCTAAGCTTGGCGGTTAACCTTGGATGGGGATTATGGCAAATGGATGTGAAGAATGCATTCTTACAAGGAGAACTTGAAGATGAAGTCTACATGTATCCTCCACCAGGACTTGAACATCTAGTGAAGAAAGGGAATGTACTGAGGCTAAAGAAGGCTATCTATGGGTTGAAGCAATCACCAAGAGCTTGGTACAACAAGTTGAGCACAACTCTGAACGGCCGAGGCTTTAAGAAGTCAGAATTGGATCATACTCTCTTTACCCTCACTACTCCCTCAGGTATGGTTGCTCTCCTTGTGTATGTGGATGACATCATTATCACAGGGAGTGATAAGGAAGGTATCAAAGCTATTGAGATGAGGAGATGAAGAGTTGATACATGGATAGAGGAAGGGATTTGGAGCAGGCAGTAACTTTGGAGATTTACCACAGTAACTTTATTGTTACTGTGGTAACTGAGTTAAAAGACTTGGGAAGTTACCTTGCATCCATTTGGAGA
The DNA here is from genome assembly GCF_020379485.1 of Brassica napus. NCBI lineage: Eukaryota > Viridiplantae > Streptophyta > Magnoliopsida > Brassicales > Brassicaceae > Brassica > Brassica napus. The sequence continues at coordinate 58,455 of NW_026015087.1, forward strand.
GTGAAACACGCCAGGAGGAGTCTGGATAAGCAAGGAGGAGTTTGGATAAGGTCTGGTCAAGGCTAGAGAGCTTTAGACAGGCTGGCACCAGCTGGAAAGCTACCCAAGCATGTGAGGAACCTTATTGGCCAGTTTGAATCAAGCATCTTTGACTACACATGCTTCTTATCCTAGCTAGACTGAACCTGGACGAAATTATGTATCCCTAATCTATATGTGTTGTAAACTCTCTCATTAATCAATCTAATGGAGTTTTGAGTCTCTCTCTCTATTCTCTCACTAAAATCTCTTAATCTCTTTAATCTTTTCATCTGATTATCCCTGATTAGTTGAATCATGCTCTAATACACAAAAGTGTATATGGTATCAGAGCCAGGTTGCCGCAAAGTGGGAGAGTGTGATTCCTTTTTCTTAAAAATCTTGAGTGTTCTTGAGTGTTCTTGGTGTTCTTAACTTCTGGGTTTCATTATCTTGGTGGCGTGAGAGGTTCTGGTGAATCCAAATCATCTCAACATGGAAATGGAGCACAGACCTGAGTCAACTGTGAAGACTGAAGAGGAGAGGCATGGCGAGTGGTCAAGGTGGGCCAAAAGAGCTTTGGAAAGCTGTGGGTTATGGAGTAGTCATGGAAAGGGGAAACCTTTCATGGAAATGGCTGCTGAAGAAGGTCAGACAAGAGGTCTGAAGCTGGGAAATGAAGTTGTTCAAGGAAACACTACAAAGAGTGAGATTGAAGCAACTTTAGGCAAGTCCAAGCTTGTAAGAGTCGTTGAGGACAGAGGGGTGATCCGCGGCTTGAGACAAGGAAAGGATGAGTGTTATCAGCTTGTGGGAAGGCTGAGAGAAGTATGGTCAGAGTTAGATGTGGTGAAGGCACACACATCAAATCCGAGATGTTGTCAAGAAAGGAGGAAGCAAGATGTGATCTTCAGCTTCCTTATGGAAGAGGTATGTGAGCTTGTTAAATATACTTGTGATGTGTGGGAGATGAACAGGAAGCCAGAAAGATGGAAGGGAGGTACAAGCTGTAAGAAGGGAAGGTTGAGAAAACTTTCTAAGGAGTGGTTAATGAAGAGAAGGGCATGGAGAAAGGATAGTGAGTCTGAACACTTAAGTGACAAGATGAGTGTGATCTTGAAGAGAATCAAGCATGTACTTCAGCAGATGGTTATAGGAGAGTGTTCATACTCAGCTTACATGGGAGAAACAGTAGGAGACAGTGCGGATATGAGAGGAATGGATACCAAGAGGGCAGATGAGTGTGTGACAAAGAAGGAATGGGATGAGTTGGTTAAGCATGTGTATGCTTTGGCTACGACCCGGAGTCTGGGTGCTCCTGCCAAAGCATCCACATCTAAACCCATCATCATTGACTCTGGAGCAACACACCACATGATCAGTGACAAGAGACTAATCAGTGAGGTTAAAGCAGCAACAGGGAGTGTCATGATAGCCAATGGTACCAGGATCCCAATAGAAGGAGTGGGAAACCTCAAGCTGTTTGAGAAGAACTCCACTGCCTTCTACCTACCTCAGTTTACATCCAATCTAATCTCAGTTAAGAAGGCTACAGTTGATCTGGATTGTCAAGTGGTTTTCAGACCAAATGAAGTTGAGTTCCAGGATTTGAAAACTGGAAGGGTTATTGGCAGAGGAGACAGCAAGCATCAGCTCTATCATCTCCAAACAACTGAGGCGCCTAATCCTGTGGAGTCTGTGTGTTTAAGCAGCACAACGGATAGGTGTGATAATCTCACATGGCATGCAAGGCTGGGACATCCTCATGCCAAGGCAATTGAACTGATTCTACCAAGTATGGCGTTCAATCACTTGGAGTGTGAAGCTTGTATACTTGGAAAGCACTGTAGAACTGTCTTCCCAACATCAGAAACCAGATATGAGAATTGCTTTGATCTGGTGCATTCAGATGTGTGGACAGCTCCCTGTATGTCTAGAGACAGCCATAGGTACTTTGTGACTTTCATTGATGAGAAGTCAAAGTACACATGGATCACCATGATTCCCTCCAAAGACAGAGTCCTAGAAGCCTTCATGAACTTCCAAGCATATGTTACTAATCAGTACAATGCCACTGTGAAGATTCTGAGGTCTGATAATGGAGGAGAATACACTAGCAATGCTTTCAAGAGTCATCTTGCAAAGCATGGGATTGTGCAACAAACTAGCTGTCCTTATACACCACAACAAAATGGGGTGGCTGAGAGGAAGAACAGACATTTGATGGAGGTTGCGAGATCAATAATGTTCCACATGAATGTCCCTAAGAGGTTTTGGAGTGATGCTGTTCAGACTGCTTGCTATCTCATCAATAGAGTGCCAACCCGTGTCTTGAAGAAACTGTCTCCCTTTGAAGTATTGAACAAGACCAAGCCACACATTGATCACTTGAGAGTCTTTGGGTGCTTATGTTATGTGATGATTCCCGGAGAAAGAAGGAACAAGCTAGAAGCAAAGAGTACTAAAGCTATGTTCATTGGGTACTCAATCACTCAGAAAGGCTACAAATGCTATGATCCAATAACTAGGAGGGTTATGGTATCTAGAGAAGTGAAGTTTGTTGAGTCTAAAGGGTATTATGAGGAGAAGAAATGGGAAGACCTAGAGGATCTGTCCCGAGCTCCATCAGAGAAGGCAACAACATTGAGAGTGTTGTTGGAGAGGCTAGGGATAGGATTATCCCAAGATCAGGAACCAGGAAGAACAGGACCTTCTAATCAAGCTGGAGAAGCTGGAGAACAACCCCTCTTGATCATGAGAGGGGGAATGGATCTGAATCAGGGGAGCAGGAGCATAACCAAGAGGATTCAGGTCAGCATGATCAGGAGGAGACACAGGAAGCAGAGAGTGAAGCTCAGTCAGGTGGAAATGAGCAGGGAGAACCTACTGGTTTAAGAGAGGAAGCACAAGAGAATGTTCAGGCTGAAGAACAGGTTGAGACCTTGCGAAGGAGCACAAGGATAAGGAGGGATCCTTCCAACTGGGTAAACACGAGAGTGTACTACAATGCCCAGGCTGTGGAGCATCCCTCTCAAGCCGTGTGTTCCTTTGCTGAGTTTCCAGAAGAGCACATGGTGTTTATGTGTAACTTGGATGAGAATGAGATACCAAGATCTTATGAAGAAGCTATGAAGCACAAGGTTTGGAGAGATTCAGTAGGAGATGAAAGGGATGCAATGATCAGGAATGATACTTGGTATGAGAGTGAGTTACCTAAAGGGAAGAAGGCAGTGTCAAGCAGATGGATCTTCACCATCAAGTACCTTGCAAATGGGGAGATAGATAGGCGCAAGACTAGGCTGGTTGCAAGAGGATTTACACAGACTTATGGGGAAGATTACATTGATACTTTTGCACCAGTGGCCAAGCTTCACACAATTCGAATTGTGTTATCTATTGCAACAAACTTGGAGTGGGATTTGTGGCAAATGGATGTGAAGAATGCTTTCTTGCAAGGTGAACTTGAAGATGAAGTATACATGCATCCACCTCCTGGTCTTGAGCATCTAGTAAAGCCAGGGAATGTTTTGAGATTGAAGAAAGCAATATATGGGTTGAAACAGTCACCTAGAGCTTGGTACAGGAAGCTGAGTACAACACTCAATGGGAGAGGCTTTAGGAAGTCTGAACTAGATCACACTCTCTTCACCTTGACAGGACCTTCAGGGAGCATTGTGATTCTAGTGTATGTGGATGATTTGATTATCACAGGAAGTGATAAGGCAGGGATTCAGGCTACTAAGGAGTTTCTCAAGTCTGTGTTTGATATTAAAGACTTGGGAGAGATGAAGTACTTTTTGGGGATTGAGATATGCAGATCTAAGGAGGGTTTGTTTATGTCTCAAAGGAAGTACACTATGGATATGCTGAAGGAGACTGATGTGCTTGGAGGGAAGATAGCTAAGACACCTCTTGAGGAAGGGTATAAGGTCTTGCGTGAGGGGGAGGTTGAAGAGAACCAGTTGTTTGAGGATGCTAAGCTGTATAGGAGGATGGTGGGTAAGCTGATCTACTTGACTATCACTCGACCTGATATATGCTTTGCTGTGAATCAAGTGAGCCAACATATGCAGGCGCCAAAGGTACATCACTGGAAGATGGTTGATAGGATACTGAGGTATTTGAGTGGCTCACATGGACAAGGAGTTTGGATGGGTTGCAATGGCAGTACAGAAGTGGTTGGGTATTGTGATGCTGATTGGGCAGGAGATAGAGTGGACAGGAGATCAACTACTGGGTATTGTACATTCATTGGAGGGAATCTGGTTACTTGGAAGAGTAAGAAACAGAAGGTCATCTCCTGTTCAAGTGCTGAAGCTGAGTATAGAGCTATGTTGAAGCTTACAAATGAGTTGGTGTGGATCAAGGGTATTTTGAAGCACTTGGAGATCGAGCAGGCCACACCTATGACAATGCATTGTGACAATCAAGCAGCTATCCACATTGCCTCCAACTCAGTGTTTCATGAGAGAACAAAGCACATAGAGGTGGATTGCCATAAGGTGAGGCAGATGATTATCTTAGGAGTGATTCTGCCATGTTATACAAGAAGTGAAGATCAGCTTGCAGATGTGTTTACTAAGGCAGCGAGATTGAAGACAATGGAGTCCATACTATCCAGGCTTGGACTCATTGATCTTACTCCCAGGAGCTGAGCCCCTTAACCATGGAGTCTCCACTCTTTTTCCCTCATCAAAGTTTTATCCCAATGGGTTTTCTTTGGTGAGGTTTTTAATGAGGGAGGTCTTCATGGTTTCCAAGCTTGACTTGTTCCACATGGTCAAGCTTGAGGGGGAGTATTGAGATGAGGAGATGAAGAGTTGATACATGGATAGAGGAAGGGATTTGGAGCAGGCAGTAACTTTGGAGATTTACCACAGTAACTTTATTGTTACTGTGGTAACTGAGTTAAAAGACTTGGGAAGTTACCTTGCATCCATTTGGAGAGTGAAACACGCCAGGAGGAGTCTGGATAAGCAAGGAGGAGTTTGGATAAGGTCTGGTCAAGGCTAGAGAGCTTTAGACAGGCTGGCACCAGCTGGAAAGCTACCCAAGCATGTGAGGAACCTTATTGGCCAGTTTGAATCAAGCATCTTTGACTACACATGCTTCTTATCCTAGCTAGACTGAACCTGGACAAAATTATGTATCCCTAATCTATATGTGTTGTAAACTCTCTCATTAATCAATCTAATGGAGTTTTGAGTCTCTCTCTCTATTCTCTCACTAAAATCTCTTAATCTCTTTAATCTTTTCATCTGATTATCCCTGATTAGTTGAATCATGCTCTAATACACAAAAGTGTATAAAAGCAACCAAGGAGTTTCTCAAATCTATGTTTGAAATCAAAGACTTGGGAGAAATGAAATACTTTCTTGGAATTGAGATTTGTAGATCCAAGGAAGGCTTATTCATGTCCCAAAGAAAGTATACACTTGATCTTTTGAAAGGTGCATGTGCTTATGGAGGCAAAACAGCAAGGATGCCTATGGAGGATGGCTACAAAGTACCAAGAGAGGGGGAGATTGAAGACAGCAAGCCATTTCATGATCCTAAACTCTATAGAAAACTTGTTGGCAAATTGATTTATCTTACCATCACAAGGCCTGATATATGTTTTGCTGTGAATCAGGTGAGCCAACACATGCAGCTTCCCAAGGAACATCATGTTGAACTGAAGAGAAGATGGAGCTTGTACAATGATAGGGCAAGCTCTAGAAGATGTCTAGAAGAGTTCAATCAAGCTTCAGAAGTGTTCTGAAGAAGTTATCTTGTGAAGATAAGTCTAGGAAAGACTTAGACTGATCATGTGAGGGCTTTGGAGGAGTTAGAGAGAAGATGGAAGTGTGGTGCAAAGATAGGGCCAAGTCCAGGAGGGACTTAGAAGAGTATTTGGGCGAGTGTGCAAACTTAGGGACTGGCTGTACGGACCGTACGGATCCGTACGGACCGAGACATCCCGAAAGTTCACCAGTCAACCATTTGAGCACATTTGAAGTTGGTGCAAAAATAGGGCACTGGTGAAACTCTTAAGAGAAGAAGACAAAGGAGAGGCTGGCGAGTGACAGGCTGGAAAGGAGAGTCTCTTGCTGTAAAGTAAAAGCAAAAGGAGACCATGTATCTAGCAAAAGAAGTGGGCAGATTCATGGGAGCCTTTAGCTAGCCAATAAGGAGCCAGCCTTCCCTTGACCAGATTCAAATGGACCAATTATCCATCAGGAACAGCACAGCCACGACCAAGACCATCTGTCCATCTCATCCATTCATTTAAATTCAAGTTATAACAGCCCTTAGATTTAGGTTTATGATTGCAAGTTGTAAAGAGCATATATAAGCTCATAAGTGATGTTTTGTAACTCTTAAGTGAGTAAGGGGGTTTCCCTTCTCCTTCTCTAATCTGAAACACTTTCTTAGTCTCTCTAGTCTCTCATCCTGAATCTCTATACACGTTCTCAGTCTTGTTACTAATCTCTTAAACACTTAGACACACAAACACTCATCAAACTTCCTTTTCTCTCAAATCGCTTCCAAGCTCTCTCTCTTTACCCATTTGGGTTTCATACACACATACAACCTGAGTACTCTTAAATCTCATATGGTATCAGAGCCAGGTTCATTAGAACTTGGTTCCAGCTTCCGCTAAGCTCAAAGCTCACTCCCATGCCATTTCCAAATCAAGAAGAAGCTTCATGGTCATTTGGCTGTTCAACCTCTTCAAGAAGAAGGTGTGCTCATCAATGGAGTCCAGAAGCTGTTCTTGGTCGTTCTCCACTCTCTCATGGTCGTCCTGAAGAAAGAAGGCCATTGGAAGCATGTCCAAGCCATTCCCATTCACTGTCCAAGAAGAAAGGTAAAAGCTTTCAACTTGTACCTGGTATGGCGACTCAAAAATGAAGAGAGGAGGTGTCTTAGGCATGGTGGGTTCAAGAAAAAGGTCCATGAAAGAAGGAGATGTAGGAGTTGACACCAACAGCTCGGATCTTCCCATGTACTAAGGGGTTTCAAGGAACTAACACTAGTTCCTTGGCTGTAAGGAAATCTCTTTCTCTTGTATAAAGCTTGAGTGTATGAACAGGTTGTGATGTTGTGATGTGATTGGAAACCTGAGGATTGTTTAAAAGATTGCTAAAATGAAGTTGCTTTAGAATCTGTCCCAGGATACTTTAAGAGTCTTGTTTGGGTATTGAAATTGTTTAGTATGCTTAGCTCCGGTTCATAGTGATGCTTGTTGTGATTAATTAAATCTGCTTGCATACATGGAGTGAAACCGAATTTAAAGCTGTTGCATATAGTCTTGTGGCTGTCTTACATTGAAGTATTAGATTCATGTCTAAGTACTGAGTAAAGAAGTGTTGGAAAAGCTATGAATAGCTAAGAACATGAACTCACTCTTTAAGAATGGAAGAGACAATCAACTTGTGATTGAATCCTCTCAGCAAAATAATCTACACAACCATCTGAATCTAGAGAGATTAAGTGGCTGTGAGATTGATACAATAATTAGAATTAAACTAAGAACAGATTAAAGACTCTAGTTTGAATCTATTCCTTGAGAAGTGACACAACACTTTCAGTTTGTTCACTTAAGGAGAATAGGAATTAGAATCAGTAAGCTAGAGTTTAAGATAAATAAAAGAAGAGTTTAGAGTTAATTTTAGAGTGAATGGGCAAGCAAGGATCTGCCCTTAGGCAGTCCCAAAATCGTGTAGCACTTAACTCTCTACATTGTGAAGAATTTGAAGAACACTTAGTAAAGAGATGAGTGATACACGAATTTTATATAAGCTTGTCTCTTATTTCTTGTGTTTTTCATTACAATGAGGCTGCCTCTTTATTTATAGAGGAGAGCCTTAGGTTTTACAGCAGCAGCAACAAGACAAAGGAGAGATTAAACTAATACTATCCTAGGAAATGAATAAACAAAGCTATTAGGAAGCAGCCAAGGAGGATGAGAACAGGAAGAGGCACGACCAGATGAGGAGAAAGGGACAGGAGAGAGGTTGGCACAGCTTGCTTAAGTGAAAGTGACAGGCCAGTTGCTTCTCCAAAGCACCACATGTGACTTTCCTTGCTTCAATTCAAACCAGATCTTTTCCCTTGACTCTCCAACGGTCATAAGCTTGTTTAAACTTCAAATCTGCTTCAGAATATCAAGCTGGACGAGCTCACTACTTTCCTTGCCTTCCAAGTCACTCTAGGTTAAGCTTGGTTACTTGGAAGCCAAGACTGTACGGACTGCCTTGTACAGCAAGGTTGTATGTACCAGACTCTGTTCAAGTACCTCTTCTTCTCTTGTTTCATTTGTTGGCTCCTTTCCTTGATGCACAAGTCTTGAATACTTGCAACACACTTCATGACTCTACAGCCTCCTTCTCTTCTTGCACACACGCCTTGATCATCTTTTCATTGTCTTGGCCGTGTGATCACTCTCTTGAGGCTTGTTCATGGCTAGGATAGCTTCTTCTTCTTTAGTTTGATGTGGAGATGCTTGGCCTTCACTTCCTTTGTTTGGCCTTCACATCTCCTTGTCTTGCTTCACTTTAATACCCTCCCTCAAGGTTGGGCTTTGGAAGCCATTGGTTCCAAAGGCCAAGCTTGCAACACGAAAATGACTACCTCATTAAAAACCTCACCATGTAAAACCACTTGGGATAAAACCATGATGAGGACAAAAAGAGTATAGCCTTCACGGTGCAATGGATAGCTATGACCTTGGCTTTATTTGAAGTGAGCTTGAAGCTTCTTTGATCTATGATCTGAATGCGGCTTGAACTTGTCTTTGAACCGCCAAAAGGACTCATGGCTTGAGCCATGATCTGAACTGATTGCTTAGGGTGTTGACGCCATGATTTGAACTTGTGCAACACCTCTTTCTTCTTGATGCTTCACATGAAGCCTACTGACCCTTAGCTAACATCTTGCTGGTGAGTTGATTCATCACTTTCCTACAGCCACTTCTCCTCAAGATCTTCTTGTCTTGGGTCCATGAATCTGAGGCCATTGGTTCTAACCCCCAAAGCTTGCTTCTGATGCTGCTCTAGATCAACCGAACTTGCATTGTCTTCTTGAGACAACCAAGCACAAACACCAATCACCATTCTTAAACTTAGAACCTGTTGAGTATGGACAGATTCAAAGCACAAAATTAGTGAGTGATGGAGAGAATAAAGTAACCAGAGAATAAGTAACCAGAGTATTTGAGAATAAGTAACAGAAGTATGAGAGAATATTAGAGAATAATGGAGAGTAAGAGTATGGTGGAGAATGAGAGTTTTGCGGAAGCAGATTGCAGTCCATGGCCTTCAAGCTTCATGGCTGATCACAATGCTGGTGAGGCATGAACATCCCACCAGTTAACACATTTTTAAAGCATTTTCGAAATCAGATTACTCAAGAATCTGTTCAAAACATTTTAAGATTTTTTTTTTTTTTAAATCCTTTCAAAGAGCATTTCTTTAAATCTGAAATTCAAATGCTCTTACAAATCAATTTTCTTCAAATCATCATCAATCTTTCTCCCTCCCTCAAGCATTGGTTTCATTAGACATAAAGTCTTTTACCAAGTTTGAAAATATTAAGAGACAAAGGGTAGAAAAGGATGATAATGTTTGAGACAAAACCAGCAAGAACTTCATCTTTTAAAACTGTTTTTAAAGCACAAAACAGATGAAGTCTTTTGTTTCATTTCCCTCCCTTAGCCTTGGATTAGGATCCCAACTCAAGATCAGAACCACAGCTTACACATGGGAGAGAAGAAACCAAAACAGAACTCCATCTTGTCTTCTTTAAAGAAATCATTAGACAAGATGAAGAACACAAAATATTTTTGAAATCGATTTTTTTTTTTTTTTTTTCAAGAGTTCTTCAAGATACAAGTTTAATCTTTTCTCCCTCCCTCAAGCTGACATGAACAGATTTTTAATCTTTCATCCAAAGGATTAAACAATGAGGAGATAAAGGCGAGAGTCATTGATTAAAAAAAAACATTAAAGCCTTGCATCTTAAAGAAACTCACAGATTTTGAATACATACTTCATCTACACTCTCTACTGTCCAAGTTTTGAATCCCAGCCACACAGCTCATCAAAAACGAATTTAAAGGAGAAAGAGAGAGAGATTCAGATGAAGAAATTGACAAAAGAAGTGAGTTCAGCCCAAGAAGAGCAACAAAGCTCTGATACCATTTTGGAAAAGCTATGAATAGCTAAGAACATGAACTCACTCTTTAAGAATGGAAGAGACAATCAACTTGTGATTGAATCCTCTCAGCAAAATAATCTACACAACCATCTGAATCTAGAGAGATTAAGTGGCTGTGAGATTGATACAATAATTAGAATTAAACTAAGAACAGATTAAAGACTCTAGTTTGAATCTATTCCTTGAGAAGTGACACAACACTTTCAGTTTGTTCACTTAAGGAGAATAGGAATTAGAATCAGTAAGCTAGAGTTTAAGATAAATAAAAGAAGAGTTTAGAGTTAATTTTAGAGTGAATGGGCAAGCAAGGATCTGCCCTTAGGCAGTCCCAAAATCGTGTAGCACTTAACTCTCTACATTGTGAAGAATTTGAAGAACACTTAGTAAAGAGATGAGTGATACACGAATTTTATATAAGCTTGTCTCTTATTTCTTGTGTTTTCATTACAATGAGGCTGCCTCTTTATTTATAGAGGAGAGCCTTAGGTTTTACAGCAGCAGCAACAAGACAAAGGAGAGATTAAACTAATACTATCCTAGGAAATGAATAAACAAAGCTATTAGGAAGCAGCCAAGGAGGATGAGAACAGGAAGAGGCACGACCAGATGAGGAGAAAGGGACAGGAGAGAGGTTGGCACAGCTTGCTTAAGTGAAAGTGACAGGCCAGTTGCTTCTCCAAAGCACCACATGTGACTTTCCTTGCTTCAATTCAAACCAGATCTTTTCCCTTGACTCTCCAACGGTCATAAGCTTGTTTAAACTTCAAATCTGCTTCAGAATATCAAGCTGGACGAGCTCACTACTTTCCTTGCCTTCCAAGTCACTCTAGGTTAAGCTTGGTTACTTGGAAGCCAAGACTGTACGGACTGCCTTGTACAGCAAGGTTGTATGTACCAGACTCTGTTCAAGTACCTCTTCTTCTCTTGTTTCATTTGTTGGCTCCTTTCCTTGATGCACAAGTCTTGAATACTTGCAACACACTTCATGACTCTACAGCCTCCTTCTCTTCTTGCACACACGCCTTGATCATCTTTTCATTGTCTTGGCCGTGTGATCACTCTCTTGAGGCTTGTTCATGGCTAGGATAGCTTCTTCTTCTTTAGTTTGATGTGGAGATGCTTGGCCTTCACTTCCTTTGTTTGGCCTTCACATCTCCTTGTCTTGCTTCACTTTAATAAGAAGCTCTTAAGAGTGCCTAAGTAACTTGTCTTGAATCTGTTAGGATCTTACTTGTACTTAGAGATTTAGCTTGCAAAGAATAGAACTTGATAATGCCTTGTGTCTATCTGTTGCATTGCTTGTGATATTGGGAATCAAACTTGATAATTTATTAATCAAGATTTGACATCAATACTATTGAAAATGGTTAAATGCTTAATGTCAGTTCTAAATTAACTTGTCTTGTTAAGATAATAGATTATATTATCTAATCATGCTTGCTTTCATGAGTTAGAAACTGATTAAGATTAATGCATACTGCCTTGTATTGTTGCATTTAGATTAAAATCTAAGTTGCATAAAATTGCCTAAATACTTTGACTTGAATCTGATAAGGTCTTGCTTAGTATTTAGAGAATGGTTGCTTGCATAGATAAGAACTTGACATTGTCTTGATTCTATCTAATGTTATAAAGCTTGAGACATTGGTGATCAAACTTGATGAAGTCAAGGATTGATCCCAATGCAATTGTGACTTATCTTTGCTAGAGTTTGAGTGATGTTTCAGGTTCACAAAAGGTGTTCCTAGTTCATCATCAAATCCGAGTTGAAAGAGAAAGAATGATGCCCATTGTGTGTACAATGGAGAAGTGTTACAAAAAGGGAGAAGCACAGATGGTTGTAAAACTCACTGGTGTTCTTCTCCTTAACATTGCAAGTACCTGAAGAAGAAGCTAACCGGGTCTAGGCAGTGGCGTGCCTATTCAAGAGGGTGCTCAAACTAAGACAGAGCACTCTTGGCTGTGTGAAGAAGAAGGCTACTCTATCAAGGCGGCTTCTATTGTGAGGTGATTGAAGAAGTAGCTGAAGCATCCACAAGCATTCCATCATGGTGGCAAATTCAGAAGGGTGATTGCAATAAGAGAAGAAGAAGAAGTGAGGATTCAAGTGGCAACGACCACTCCTCATCACCTTAAACAAGGGAGTAAACCTAGTCTCATCTATCTTAATATGTCTTGATAGGTTTATCTCCTGATTATACTATGTGCTTTCCCTAATTCCATTAAGAGTTTATAGCTTCTAAGTAGAATGTCTAGGCTAATTGCACTGAGATTGTTTTGCTGCTGCATTGTCTTATTGATAGTAAGTAATGTCTAGAGTCCCAGAATCTCATGTTCTGTTTATTGCATTGTCTTGAGTGTTGTCATAGCTTGAATCATCATGAATGTGTTGTAGAATTGAGTAGAATATCTCTGCTGCTTGCATCATGATTGATAAGTTATTTTGCATACATAAGCATATCTCATACTGTCTAAGTTCAATCCTAGTGTTATCTGATGCTATTGCCTATGTTTAATCCATCAATGAAAGTCTTGCATCAATTAGAAATTGTCTAAGTTGCTTGCATCATTGGTTCTGATTGAAACTGTTGTGCAGAGCTTTAATATTACTCATGGATTGAACCTGTTGCATTCATATAGCTAATGCTTTAAGATTGTGCATTCATGTAGTAATGCATTTAAAAATGAGCCTAAATTGCAAATGTACTGATATAAGCTTTGCATTTAGAGAACTGTATAGAACTTGCATTGTCATTGTTAGAAATTGAAATATGCTTGTCTTGACTCAGTCCAGTTCTGATTGTTGCTATGCCATAGTTATATCCATCAGTGATGTCTTATAAGCATTTAGAAGTATGTCTAAGCTACTTGAATCATTGGCTTTGATAAAACTAGTGAGCATAAGCATGAATGGTGTCACTCTTGTCGCCTTAATTGCATAAGTATCATCTAGACTTGTGTTCCATTTGGATTGAATCTGTTTCATTCATATAGTTAGTGTTGACTTGAAGAAAAGAAATGGAGTGGTGAAGTGTTGAGTTGAGATTGAGTCTTGAGCAAGAATAGGGCAAGACCTCCGGAGATTGTCTATGAAGACTTTAGGAGTGTCTGAAGGTGTCCAGAAGTGCTCATATGGCTGTGCAAAGATAGGGCCAAGTCCAGGAGGGACTTAGAAGTGTGTTTGGGAGCAAATGGGCAAGTGTGCATACTTAGGGCGAGGCAGTACGGATGGTACGGACCTGTACGGATCCGTACGGACCGAGACAACCGGAGGAAACACAACTTGGCCATTTGAGATGTTTTGAGATTGTGCAAAGTCCGGGACAAGATGTGCAAGCTTAGGGCGTGATCAGAACATGTCAAGGAGGCTTTGTGCAATCTTAGGGTGTTGGGAGAAGGCCCTGGTCGTTTGGAATCAAGAAGGCATCAAGAAGGCATCAAGAAGATGCTTTGTGGAGGCAAACAACCAATGGGAGCTTCCTTGTGTGTGATTGGCTAGTTCTGGTCTTGGACAGGCTGTCTCTTGCTGTAAAGAGAAGGGAGCCACGACCATGAACCTGGACAGATGCATGGGAAGATTAGGAGGAGCCTAAGGAGAGCCAATCACAAGCAAGGAGCCAGCTTGCCTTGGTTTGAATTAAAGTGAACAGCCAACCTTATCCTCACAACTCTTCAGATATTACAAGAAGACCATCTCATCTACACCATCCATTCACTCAAGTTAATATTATCCATTAGATTTAGGTTTCAGATTGTGTAAACCTATTGAGCTTATAAATAAGCATGTAAATGGCGATTTGGAGCTTTAAGGGAGTTTGGGGGATTTCCCCTCTCCACTTCATAATGAAATGTGTTCTTGAATCAGATTCTCTTTAATCTCTCCCTTTCTTATACTCTTAATCTCTCAAAGTCTCTTGTTTCTGATTTAAGTAAACACATAAACACTCTTATAAACTCTCTCTCTAAAATCACCTAAAACAAACTCTAATCTTCTCAGCTTGCTCCATTGGAGCTTATACACACACACAACCTGAGATCTCTGAAAATCTCATATGGTATCAGAGCCAGGTTCATGTGAACTTGGTTCTTTCTTCCGCTGAAGCTTCAAGCTCTCCCCATGTCGTTTGAAGCAAGAAGAAGCTGTCTGTTCTATCCGGCTGTTCAACACCTCAAGAGGCAGGCGTGTTCATCCTGGAGTCCAGAAGCTGTCTGCTGCTGTTTCTCATCATCCCATGTCGCCCTTGAAGAAAGAAGATCCAAGGAAACAAAGGCAATGGAGCGGATTAGCTACCCTCTCTAACAAAGCCAGTTCCGGGTTCTTGCTATTCAAAGTCCAAGAAGAAGTTTCTCAAGAAGAAAGCTTGCTGCTTGTACTGGTGTGGCGTGTACAACATGGAGAAAGGTGGGAGCTAAGACATGGTGGTTCAAAAGGAAAGGTCCATGGAAGATGGAGGCGTTGGAGTGCACACTAACAACTCAGAATCTGTCCAATGGAATCAAGGATCTATACAAAGGTCCTTGGCTGTAAGAAAGTTCTTTCCTTTTGTATAAAGCTTGAGTATATTGACAGGTTGTGTTGTGATTGAAAACTTGTGGATGTTTAAAGATTGCTAGATATGAAATGTTTAGAATCTGTCCCAAGATACTAGAGAGTTGTGAATGGTGATTGAGAGTTGAAAAGCTTGCCTCGGTTCTATAATGATTGTATAGGATACTAGATGAGTCTGATCCTGTTTACTTTCATTGATTGAAACCGAGTAGTATAATAAAGCTTAGAGTGTTGTTGCTGCCTTAGGTTGATGCACTTGGATTCAAGTCTAAGATGCAGTTAAGGCAGAAGTTAAAATGGCCTAAGTAACTTGTATTGAATCTGTTTAGATCTTGCATATACTTAGGGAGATTGCTTGCAAAGATTAGAACTGGAATATGTCTTGTGTAATCTGTTGCAATGCTTGTGATATTGGTGATCAACCTTGATGATGTTTCAAGGATTGATACCAATACCTTTGTGTCTTATCTTTGCTGGAGTTTGAGTGGTGTTTCAGGTTCACAAGAAGTGTTCTTTGCTCACCATCCATCCAAGTAGAAGAGGAAGACTTTGCCATTGTTAAAGCAATGGAGAAAGGCTTGTGTGTATGGCCGGTTAAGATAGCGCAGCTAGTGATAGTGATGTGCTCCTGGTTCATGAAGACACACATGTAAAGGTCATCACCTAAGTCTTGGGGAGACTGATGACCTGAAGGCATTGGAGCTGAAGGCAAAGGCAGATCGGTTGGCTTAAGCGCAGCTGTAGGCAGTGATGCGCTCCCGGTTTGAAGTCTCATTGAGGCTCACTTCAAGCTTGCACCTATACTGAGTCAAGCTTGAGGTGGGGATTCAAGTGAGCTACCAGAAGATCCTCTAAGCTCAATGACCTGGTTCCTCAAGGCCATTGCAAGCTGATCATGTGTAGATGCAGCCGAAGTAGAGTGAAGAAGAAAGCAACTCAATGAGCTTCTAATGAGAAGTACTTGGAGAGTAAGCTGAGGTATCTCCTCAGTGCAATGGTGGTTAAGTGGGGAAGTAAGCATCAAGTCTGAAGAAGATGGAGGTGTTCCCACAAGGTTGTTCATGAAGCTTAGTATGCGCTCACCTTCAAGCTTGGACCTTCCCTATACTCGGTCTCAAGCTTGAGGGGGAGTGTTAGTGAGCTTGTGTGATGAAAGGAGAAGCTGTTAAGCTTGGCAAGTGAGGACTCAAGTGGCGAAATGAAGAGACCACTCCTCACCATCTTAAACAAGGGAGTAAACCTGAACTTATCTCTTTAAATATATATACATGATAGGTTTATCTCTTGAGGACTGATACACTTGTGGAATGTTGTATCAGGTACTTGGATACTCAATGAGCAGGAGCTAGGCGTGTCTTACCTGATGGAGATGGCAAGAAGCCACGAGAGAAGGGAAGACTCAGGCCGGTCCAAAGAAGAGTTCCAAGAAGTGTTGGTGGTGTGCAATGAACTGATGATCAACATTGCATCACGAGAAGAGGCCATGATCCAGAGTCTTTGTGTCCCTTACATTGCTGGTAAGGCACAAAGACTCACTGGCCAATCCCTAGGCCTTGGAGGCTTTACTCTTTTTCCCTCATCAAGGTTTTGTCCCAAAGGGTTTTCCTTGGTGAGGTTTTTAATGAGGAAGTTCTTCAAGGTTCCAAGCTTGACTTAGGATCAGCTAAAGTCAAGCTTGAGGGGGAGTGTTGACTTGAAGAAAAGAAATGGAGTGGTGAAGTGTTGAGTTGAGATTGAGTCTTGAGCAAGAATAGGGCAAGACCTCCGGAGATTGTCTATGAAGACTTTAGGAGTGTCTGAAGGTGTCCAGAAGTGCTCATATGGCTGTGCAAAGATAGGGCCAAGTCCAGGAGGGACTTAGAAGTGTGTTTGGGAGCAAATGGGCAAGTGTGCATACTTAGGGCGAGGCAGTACGGATGGTACGGACCTGTACGGATCCGTACGGACCGAGACAACCGGAGGAAACACAACTTGGCCATTTGAGATGTTTTGAGATTGTGCAAAGTCCGGGACAAGATGTGCAAGCTTAGGGCGTGATCAGAACATGTCAAGGAGGCTTTGTGCAATCTTAGGGTGTTGGGAGAAGGCCCTGGTCGTTTGGAATCAAGAAGGCATCAAGAAGGCATCAAGAAGATGCTTTGTGGAGGCAAACAACCAATGGGAGCTTCCTTGTGTGTGATTGGCTAGTTCTGGTCTTGGACAGGCTGTCTCTTGCTGTAAAGAGAAGGGAGCCACGACCATGAACCTGGACAGATGCATGGGAAGATTAGGAGGAGCCTAAGGAGAGCCAATCACAAGCAAGGAGCCAGCTTGCCTTGGTTTGAATTAAAGTGAACAGCCAACCTTATCCTCACAACTCTTCAGATATTACAAGAAGACCATCTCATCTACACCATCCATTCACTCAAGTTAATATTATCCATTAGATTTAGGTTTCAGATTGTGTAAACCTATTGAGCTTATAAATAAGCATGTAAATGGCGATTTGGAGCTTTAAGGGAGTTTGGGGGATTTCCCCTCTCCACTTCATAATGAAATGTGTTCTTGAATCAGATTCTCTTTAATCTCTCCCTTTCTTATACTCTTAATCTCTCAAAGTCTCTTGTTTCTGATTTAAGTAAACACATAAACACTCTTATAAACTCTCTCTCTAAAATCACCTAAAACAAACTCTAATCTTCTCAGCTTGCTCCATTGGAGCTTATACACACACACAACCTGAGATCTCTGAAAATCTCATAGTTAGTGTAACCTAATGCATTCATCTATTGTTGCATTTAAAAAAAAAACTGAATTGATTGTCTTTGCTTGATTATCTTGATTGTCTAGCTTGTTTCAAGTATCATATATTATTGTGGCATTGGTGATCAAACAGGATGGATGATCTTGGTTTGATCCCAATGGGATGATCTGATCTTGCATTGAGTTGTGGTGGTGTTAGGTACACAAGGAATGTGATACATGAAACTCGCCAACAACCAAGAATGTAAAGACAAAGATCTTGTGCCATTGCATATCATCACTAGGACATGTTAGTCCATAATCTACAGGAAGTGTAGTGTGATTGAGTATGCAATGAGAGATGGCCATTGCATAATACCATTGGACATATCTAGTCCTTAGTCTACAGGAAGTGTAGCATGGGTCATTATGCAATGAGAGGCGTGTCTTGTGAGACTCTCTATGGTGATTCAAACACCCTAATTCCTGGTTAAGGAAGAGAGAAAACTCACAAGAAGAAAGCTATCATAAAAGATGATAGTTATTAGACCATGGAGATGCATAGGATCATCACAAGCTTAGCTCCTTCTAGTCTTGGTTCTAAGCTTGAGGGGGAGTCTTAATGCATATGATCCATGGTCAGTAACAAGTCTTTGCAAAGGCTTCTACAAGGATCATCAACCGGACCAAGATAGTGGCGTGTCTAGGCAAGAGGCTGTTCAGAGCAGTCTTGGCGAGTGAAGAAGAACGCTCTCCATCAATGCGGCTTCAATGAGAGGTGATTGAGGAGAAGCTGATGAATCCATTCTGCCTTTCCAAGAAGTTGGTGATGCCATGAAGATGGTGCATTGGCCGAGTTAGGAAACTCACAAAAACACAAGGGAAGTTCCCTTAGACTTTTAAAACCTTTTTATTCATCTTATTCATTGCTTGTGCTTGAAAAGATACGTAAAATGATTATGATTGAATTGTGAGATTGTGTGCATCAAGTGTGATGCAGGATATTCATTTTCTTGTTTTTGATAGGTACTGATGCACCTTTGGGATAATGTATCAGGTACCATTGCTTGAGCCTCACTAAAGGTGTTCCTGGTCATTTCCTAGCTTCTCTAAGGTGGCTGTGAAGTCTGTTGAGAGGGGGAGATTCAAACCAGTTCTATGAAGAGGGCAAGCCGTGTGTGAAGTGTTGATCAGCCTCACTGGTGTTTTGAAGATGATCTGGTCGTGTCCTAGCTTCTCTAAGATGGCTGAGAAGTCAGTTGAGAGGGGGAGACTTCAAACCGGTTCCATGAAGAGGTGAAGCTGAAGCGTGAAGTGTGCGCAAAGCTATGAAGAGTTGCTGCACCTATTAGGCCGTGATCCAGAGCTTCTTGTGTCCAACCACACTGGTTCTAAGGCACAAGAGCTCACTGGCCAATCCCTAGGCTTTGGTTGACATGAGAGCATGAATGACATAGAGGAAGAAGAGATCAAGTCAAGACATGCATCCGGAGTGATCAAAGTGTGCTTGTCCGTACAAGTTTGATCTAACTTGGCGTGCAAGACAAGAGGAGACTTATCTGTGATCAAGGAGGATGTGATACTTGCCTTAAGATATTTAAATGATATCGGCCAAGAGAAAGGATCCGTTGAAGAAGAGGACAAGGTGGTTCAAAGGAGAGAGAGCCGTTTGGTGCTGTCGCTTTCCACCTTTGCTGTGCGCACCTTGCCTTGATCAGTCCCCTTTGTTTATTCTTTTCTTCTATGTCAACTTGCCATTAGTTTATTCATTGTTGTATCTATTTAAGGCATGTAACCAGAACCAAATGAATCAAGGAAATGAGTTCCTCTTCTCTTTAGTCTTATGCGATTCTCTCTCACTCTCTCTCTCTCTCTCTCTCGATTCTCTTCACCTTCTTCATAATTCTCATAATGGCTTAAACAAATCTCATAATCTTTCATGGTATCAGAGCAACCTTACTCTTGAGACCTAAACCTTTTTTCTTTCTTCCGCAGATTCTCTGAGTTCTAAATTCTATTTTTGGCAAAGTTCATCTTGTTCTTGATTCTTTGTTTCCAGAATTTGCCAAAAGTAGCAAAAACCATCCGAAACCTTTTCTTTTCTTTTCTCTCTTGATGGATACCTCTGAGAACACAAAGATGGTGATGATACCAGTCACACTCAAGGGTCCTAACTACCTGACATGGGCAAGACTTGCCAAAACAGCTCTCGGAGGCAGAGGTCTTTGGGAAGTTGTTGAAGAAGGCCGCCCCACCAAGAAAACTGTCCTAGGAGAGGATGGCAAAGAGGTGGTGATTGCGGATGCTGGGGAGAAGAAGAAAGGTCAGGAGGACCTCATGGTGTTGTCTATCATCCAGAATAGCCTCGCTCCTTCTCTCCAAGAGGCTTATGCCTTTTGTGAGACCTCCAAAGAGTTGTGGGACACTCTTAAGAAGGTATATGCTAATAAATCCAACATAAGCAAGGTGTATGAAGTGAAAGGAGCCATCAACTCTCTCAGTCAAGAGGACACAGACTTTGATGCTCACTTTGGGAAGTTCAGGTCCCTATGGGCCGAGCTAGAGATGCTCAGGCCAGCCACTGTCGACCCAGATGTTCTCCATGAGAGGAGAGAGCAGGATAAGGTCTTTGCCTTACTACTTACCCTTAACCCAGGGTATGATGACCTAATCAGGCACATACTGAGGAACAAGGAGCTTCCCTCCCTTGATGAAGTGTGTGCGGAGATCCAAAAGGAGCACGGCTCAGTGGGTCTCTTTAAGAGAAAGGGAGAGATGGTGATGGCCAATCAAGCTGAAGGAGCCGAGAACAAACCTGCCGGAGTAGCCAACAAAGGATACTATAAGCCTGAGGATAGGAAGGTGTGGGTGTGTGACCACTGCAAGAAGAAGGGTCATGGGAAGGACAAGTGCTGGATCCTTCACCCACATCTCAAACCGGCCAAATTCAGAACTGAAGGAAGGGCCAACTACTCGGGTGACATTGGAGAAACATCCAACCGCTCTCAAGCTGTTGAGGAGAAAAAGCAGGGCCATGATGATACCATCAAGAAGTCTGACATTGAGGCTCTCATCAAAGCTCTTAAGGAGTCCGGTAACACCCTTGGAACTTCTCTTAATGCTACTTATCACACGCCTAGAGGTCTCTTTACTTCTTATCAAGTAGCTCACCAAACTGAGAGAGTTAAGCCTTTAGTTATAGACTCAGGCGCCTCTCACCATATGATAAGTGATGTTAACTTGATTAGTAACATAGAACCTGTGATAGGCAATGTGATGATAGCTAATGGTGATAAAATTCCAATTAAGGGAGTAGGAACACTTAAGCTGTTTGATAAAGACTCTAAAGCTTTCTATATGCCTACTTTTGCCTCTAACCTTCTTTCTGTAAAAAGGGCTACTACTGATCTAAATTGTAATGTCATATTTAGTCCTAATGAAGTTGTGTTTCAGGATATTGAGACTCTTAAGTTGATTGGCAAAGGTGTGACAAAGGGAGATCTCTACCTTCTTGAAGACGCCAAGACTCCTTCTTATTTATCTTCAGCTTTTAGTTCAATTCCTGTCTTAGATCATGATGTATTGTGGCATGCTAGGCTAGGCCATCCTCATTCCCGTGCACTGAACTTGTTGTTACCTGATATTTCTTTTAAAAATGATGGCTGTGAAGCTTGTATCCTTGGTAAACATTGCAAGACCGTTTTCCCTAAGTCATCTACAATCTATGAAAATTGCTTTGATCTTATACACTCTGATGTTTGGACTGCACCATGCATATCTAGGGAGAATCATAAGTATTTTGTCACTTTTATAGATCAGAAATCAAAATATACTTGGCTGACTATGATTCCAACTAAAGATAGAGTGCTAGATGCTTTCATTAATTTCCAAACTTACATAACTAATCAATTCAATGTTAAGATCAAAGTGTTCAGGTCAGACAATGGGGGGGAATACACAAGTCATGGTTTCAAAAATTACCTGGCCAAGCATGGAATACTTCATCAAACGAGCTGTCCATATACACCCCAACAGAATGGAGTGGCTGAGAGGAAAAATCGGCACCTTATGGGCGTGGCCAGATCCATGATGTTTCAGACCAATGTTCCTAAGCGGTTCTGGAGTGATGCAGTCATGACAGCATGTTATCTGATCAACCGCACTCCAACCAGAATCCTTGGTGACCTCACACCATATGAGGTAATGAACAAAAGAAAACCCTCTATTGATCATTTACGTGTATTTGGTTGCTTGTGTTATGTCTTGCAGCCAGATGGACAGAGAAACAAGCTTGAGCCACGGAGCACCAAGGCAGTTTTTCTTGGCTATTCCACTACCCAAAAGGGGTATAAATGCTATGTTCCAGAGGCCAGGAAGGTCTTAGTCTCCAGAGATGTGAAGTTTGTGGAATCCAGAGGATACTTTGAGAAGAAAAGTTGGGATGAGCTCAAAGATCTCTCTCAACCGTCCTCAGACAGAGCAGACACACTAAGGCGGCTTATGCAGAACTTGGGAATCAGTTTGTTTCCATCTGCTGGCACTCAGGAGACTGGAGCTGTTCCGGAGACAGTGAGAGCTCCACAAGATTCTACCACAACCCCACATCCTCATCCTGATCCTGAATGGGGGAACAACAATGATCATGAGGCTGAGGGCAATGATCCTAATGTTCATGATCCGGATGAGCAGATGCAGCAAGAGGCTGACCAAACCACTGATGTGAACTCTGGAGGAGTCGAATCAAGTGGACAAGAAGATGTACAAGAGGTGCATCAGCTTAGGAGAAGCACAAGAGAGAGGAAACCGGTTTCAAACTGGAACAACACTAGAGTATACTTCAACGCAGAGGCAGTAGCTCATCCACCCAGTGCCGTGTGCTCCCTTGCTTACTATCCAGAAGAACATCAAGCCTTTGTGGGTTCATTGGATCAGGAATGGATACCAAAAACATATGCAGAAGCTATGGACAATGATGAATGGAGGGAGTCAGTGAATGATGAAATGGGAGCTATGGAAAGAAACAACACCTGGTATGAGACAGAGCTTCCAAGAGAGAAGAAAGCCGTGACCAGTAGACTCATACACACCATCAAGTATCTTGCAAATGGGAAACCAGAAAGAAAGAAGACCAGGCTGGTGGCAAGGGGATACACACAAGTGTATGGAGAAGACTATCTAGACACCTTTGCACCAGTGGCCAAGCTTCATACAATCCGGATAGTTCTCTCACTAGCAGTGAACCTAGAGTGGGATCTTTGGCAAATGGATGTGAAGAATGCTTTCTTGCAAGGTGAACTAGAAGATGAAGTATACATGAGGCCACCTCCCGGAATGGAAGAGATGGTGAAACCAGGGAATGTTCTTAGACTCAGAAAGGCTATCTATGGCTTAAAGCAATCACCAAGAGCCTGGTACCACAAGCTAAGTACTACACTGAATGGAAGAGGCTTTGTGAAGTCTCAAGCTGATCATACACTCTTTACTCTCACAAGCAAGCAAGGGATTGTGGTAATCCTAGTCTATGTGGATGATATCATCATCACTGGTAGTAACAAGGAGGGAATCAACTCAACCAAGACATTCCTCAAGACTGCATTTGACATCAAGGATCTAGGAGAGCTGAAGTACTTCCTCGGCATTGAGATGTGCAGAACAAAGGAAGGATTGTTTCTGTCCCAAAGAAAGTATACTTTGGACATTCTAAAGGAGGCAGGAGACCTTGGAGGAAGAGTGGCCAAGACACCACTAGAAGAAGGCTACAAGGTTATGCGTGAGGGGGAGTTTGATGCAACTCCCTTTGAGGATGTCAAGAGGTATAGAAGAATGGTTGGGAAGCTTATATATCTTACTATCACAAGGCCGGATGTGTGTTTTGCTGTGAACCAAGTGAGCCAACATATGCAAGCTCCTAAGGTACATCATTGGAACATGGTGGAAAGGATCTTGAGATACTTAAGAGAGGCGCCAGGTCAAGGAGTGTGGATGGCTTGCAACAAGAGTACTGAAGTTGTTGGGTATTGTGATGCTGATTGGGCTGGAGATCGAGTTGATAGGAGATCAACCACAGGCTATTGCACCTTTATTGGAGGAAACCTAGTCACATGGAAGAGCAAGAAGCAGAAGGTGGTCTCTTGCTCAAGTGCTGAGGCAGAGTACCGATCTATGAGGAAGCTTACTAGTGAACTCATATGGATCAAGGGACTGCTAAAGGACTTGGGCATAGAGATCTCCACGCCAATGACTATGCATTGTGACAATCAGGCAGCAATACACATTGCATCAAACTCTGTGTTCCATGAGAGGACTAAGCATATAGAAGTGGACTGTCACAAGGTGAGACAAGCAGTGGAGCAGCAAGTGATTCTTCCATGCTACACAAGAAGTGAAGATCAACTAGCTGACATATTCACCAAGGCAGCCAGCAGCAAGGTTTGTGAGTTCATTCATCCTAAACTTGGACTCACGGATCTTCCATGTCATTGATCTCTCCTTCCATGAAGTGTTCTACTCTTTTTCCTTGGTTAGGGTTTTGTCCCATGAGGTTTTTCCTAACTAAGGTTTTAATGAGGGAATAGCTTCATGGAGTCCAAGCTTGACTTGTCCCACATGGTCAAGCTTGAGGGGGAGTGTTGACATGAGAGCATGAATGACATAGAGGAAGAAGAGATCAAGTCAAGACATGCATCCGGAGTGATCAAAGTGTGCTTGTCCGTACAAGTTTGATCTAACTTGGCGTGCAAGACAAGAGGAGACTTATCTGTGATCAAGGAGGATGTGATACTTGCCTTAAGATATTTAAATGATGTCGGCCAAGAGAAAGGATCCGTTGAAGAAGAGGACAAGGTGGTTCAAAGGAGAGAGAGCCGTTTGGTGCTGTCGCTTTCCACCTTTGCTGTGCGCACCTTGCCTTGATCAGTCCCCTTTGTTTATTCTTTTCTTCTATGTCAACTTGCCATTAGTTTATTCATTGTTGTATCTATTTAAGGCATGTAACCAGAACCAAATGAATCAAGGAAATGAGTTCCTCTTCTCTTTAGTCTTATGCGATTCTCTCTCACTCTCTCTCTCTCTCTCTCGATTCTCTTCACCTTCTTCATAATTCTCATAATGGCTTAAACAAATCTCATAATCTTTCATGGAGAGCTCTACTCTTTTTCCCTTGCAAGGTTTTGTCCCAATGGGTTTTCCTTGTAAGGTTTTTAATGAGGGAGACTCTTCAGAGTTCCAAGCTTGGCTTAGGATCTCCTAAAGTCAAGCTTGAGGGGGAGTGTTGAACTGAAGAGAAGATGGAGCTTGTACAATGATAGGGCAAGCTCTAGAAGATGTCTAGAAGAGTTCAATCAAGCTTCAGAAGTGTTCTGAAGAAGTTATCTTGTGAAGATAAGTCTAGGAAAGACTTAGACTGATCATGTGAGGGCTTTGGAGGAGTTAGAGAGAAGATGGAAGTGTGGTGCAAAGATAGGGCCAAGTCCAGGAGGGACTTAGAAGAGTATTTGGGCGAGTGTGCAAACTTAGGGACTGGCTGTACGGACCGTACGGATCCGTACGGACCGAGACATCCCGAAAGTTCACCAGTCAACCATTTGAGCACATTTGAAGTTGGTGCAAAAATAGGGCATTGGTGAAACTCTTAAGAGAAGAAGACAAAGGAGAGGCTGGCGAGTGACAGGCTGGAAAGGAGAGTCTCTTGCTGTAAAGTAAAAGCAAAAGGAGACCATGTATCTAGCAAAAGAAGTGGGCAGATTCATGGGAGCCTTTAGCTAGCCAATAAGGAGCCAGCCTTCCCTTGACCAGATTCAAATGGACCAATTATCCATCAGGAACAGCACAGCCACGACCAAGACCATCTGTCCATCTCATCCATTCATTTAAATTCAAGTTATAACAGCCCTTAGATTTAGGTTTATGATTGCAAGTTGTAAAGAGCATATATAAGCTCATAAGTGATGTTTTGTAACTCTTAAGTGAGTAAGGGGGTTTCCCTTCTCCTTCTCTAATCTGAAACACTTTCTTAGTCTCTCTAGTCTCTCATCCTGAATCTCTATACACGTTCTCAGTCTTGTTACTAATCTCTTAAACACTTAGACACACAAACACTCATCAAACTTCCTTTTCTCTCAAATCGCTTCCAAGCTCTCTCTCTTTACCCATTTGGGTTTCATACACACATACAACCTGAGTACTCTTAAATCTCATACATCATTGGCGTATGGTGGAGAGACTGCTGATGTATCTAAATGGCTCGCCGGATCAAGGAGTATGGATGGGGTGCAATGGAAGCACAGAAGTGGTGGGCTATTGTGATGCTGATTGGGCAGGAGATAGAGCCGACAGGAGATCAACAACCGGCTATTGCACATTCATTGGAGGCAACTTGGTGACTTGGAAAAGCAAGAAGCAGAAGGTGGTGTCATGTTCAAGTGCTGAAGCTGAGTATAGAGCCATGCTGAAGCTTACAAACGAGTTGGTATGGATCAAAGGCATCTTGGAGCACTTGGAGATTGATCAAGCCACTCCAATGACAATGCATTGTGACAATCAAGCTGCCATTCACATTGCATCCAACTCGGTGTTCCATGAGAGAACCAAGCACATTGAGGTTGATTGCCACAAGGTGAGACAGATGATTGTGCTTGGAGTGATCTTACCTTGCTATACGAGAAGTGAAGATGATATGATCATGGAAAGCACCAAGGAATGGAATCATGAACCTGATCATGGAGAGCTTGTAGCTGTTGACGAACCTACACTTGAAGAATGTCTGAGCCGAAATAAAGCTTCTATCATCAAAGACAACTCGATCTACATTCAAGCTACTCTACACTCAAGCTGATCATCATCTAGGCAAGTAGCTTGTGTGTACTCTTTTTCCCTTGATTGGTTTTGTCCCACTGGGTTTTCCAATCAAGGTTTTTAATGAGGCATCAAGTTCACTTACATATCTCCTAGATGATGTATCATGGGTGCATCTCGGATGCATATCTATCTTATGTTATATTTAGACTATGATTTTTATTTCATGTTTTTAAATTTCGAAACTCTTTTAAAATTTGAATAAGTCTTAGTCTTGTTTTTAGATTACCAAGGGAGCCTGTTCCCTTTAATGAATTCGAGAAGTGGAGCCTGTTCCAGCCTTCTCTATATAAGCTTGTAGCCATCTTCTTTTATCATTATGCAATCTTTTATCAAAACCTTTTGGTTCTTTTCTCTCTTGTCGTGAGTGAGTGTCTGGTGTGTAATATCCAGTCTGTTGGTGTGTAATATCCAACGCCCAAGGGCTTTAGAGAGGTGTGTCATATCCGATCTAAGCCTAGGAGTATCAAGAAGCCTTTCCGCAGCCTCTTGTGTCACCATTCGATCCACATACCTTGAGAAGCTTGAGTCTTTTGATTCGTTTCTGCAAGGATTATCCCATCTGTTCCAGAGCATCATCCTAGGATTTCATCAAGTGGTATGATATGATCATGGAAAGCACCAAGGAATGGAATCATGAACCTGATCATGGAGAGCTTGTAGCTGTTGACGAACCTACACTTGAAGAATGTCTGAGCCGAAATAAAGCTTCTATCATCAAAGACAACTCGATCTACATTCAAGCTACTCTACACTCAAGCTGATCATCATCTAGGCAAGTAGCTTGTGTGTACTCTTTTTCCCTTGATTGGTTTTGTCCCACTGGGTTTTCCAATCAAGGTTTTTAATGAGGCATCAAGTTCACTTACATATCTCCTAGATGATGTATCATGGGTGCATCTCGGATGCATATCTATCTTATGTTATATTTAGACTATGATTTTTATTTCATGTTTTTAAATTTCGAAACTCTTTTAAAATTTGAATAAGTCTTAGTCTTGTTTTTAGATTACCAAGGGAGCCTGTTCCCTTTAATGAATTCGAGAAGTGGAGCCTGTTCCAGCCTTCTCTATATAAGCTTGTAGCCATCTTCTTTTATCATTATGCAATCTTTTATCAAAACCTTTTGGTTCTTTTCTCTCTTGTCGTGAGTGAGTGTCTGGTGTGTAATATCCAGTCTGTTGGTGTGTAATATCCAACGCCCAAGGGCTTTAGAGAGGTGTGTCATATCCGATCTAAGCCTAGGAGTATCAAGAAGCCTTTCCGCAGCCTCTTGTGTCACCATTCGATCCACATACCTTGAGAAGCTTGAGTCTTTTGATTCGTTTCTGCAAGGATTATCCCATCTGTTCCAGAGCATCATCCTAGGATCTCATCAAGTGGTATCAGAGCAACTCTGGAAGGGAAGTGTGTTGATTTCTATCTGATTTCAATTTGATCTGTTCATATTCTGTCGAGTTTGATCTGATCTGTGTTCTTGGCGTTTAAATCTGATAAATCCGTTTGTTTTTGCTAAAAACCTGTCGATCTATTCTTATTCTCACTAGTTTTGATTGATCTATGATTGTGTTGTTGAGTTTTAATAAGATTCAAGCTTGTTGATCTCGTTTCTGATAAAAACTTTTCACATTCTTGTTGCAGAAGTAATCGATTTGCTTGATCTGTTTCTGCTTTGGATTTGTGTGATTCTGATCTGTTCTTATTGCTTTGAATATAATCTATCTTGTTTGGTTGATTAGATTTCGAATTTAATCTGTCTCTGTTTAAGATTGATCGATCATATTGCGTTGGTGAATTGTTTCTGATTATCAAACTTGTTCTGATTATCAACCTGATTGTGTTTGAATTTTTATTCTCGATTTGATCTGTTCTGATTGTTGTCTAAATCCTAATTGTGATCTGTTTTGTTAGAACTACTTACTGGCTTAATTTTTTTCTCTTGTCTCAGGTACCATGGCAGGAGATCAAAAAGGAGAACTCAGTAAGAAAGAAAAGCTTTTTCTTGAAGAATTCACAGCCAGTCTGGATAAAGCCTGCAAAGATCAGTTGAGAAAATTCAGACAAGACCTACATCAGCAAAGGAAAGGCAGATCATCCAGAGATGAGTACAAGAAAAAGGAGTTTGATCAGATGGACAGAAACTGGAAGCATGCTGGATTGAAATATCAAATTCCTTCTTTTCATGGCAAGGCTGATCCTGAAGCTTATGTGAAGTGGGAAAAGAAGATTGAGTTGATTTTCGACTATCAAAGCTATGCTGAAGTAAAGAAGGTTCAATTAGCCACTGCTGAGTTTTGTGGTTATGCTTCAAGCTGGTGGAAGCAACTGGTGTCGTCTAGGAGACACTATGGAAAAGAACCTATTGCAACCTGGCTTAAATTAAGGGCTTTGATGCGTCATAAGTATGTTCCAAGACAGTACCACAAGGAAGTGCTTCGAAAACAGTCTGAAACAAAGCTATGCTCTGCAAACTCAGTCCAGGAACAACAAGGCAGGATCAGATCAAGATCAACCGGTGTTATTGGTTTACCTAGCAAGACAACGAGCTGGTTCTGTGAGGAGGACATAAAGAAGCTGTCTCAAGTGATTATGGATGTGGAGAAACAACTTAAACAGTCCAAGACTATATCTCCATCCTTAGAAGTACAGAACCAAGCGCCTTCCTCAACTGTCTCAGAACTCAAAGATGCAGAACCAGACTCAGTTGCACAATCAGACTTGGCTGCACTAGTTCAAGAAGATCAAACCGAGATTCCAACAATCACCATTCAGAAGGATGATCAACCCATCAAGGACGACCTGATTCTCTTCAAACAGGATGTAATAGAAGAGGAGGCACCCATGGAATCAAAATCAGACAGTGGAGTAGAGCCGGTATCAGCTACATCTATTCAAGGAGATCAAGCCAAAGAATCATCAGCTGCCATTCAGAAAGATGAGCAGCCTGTTCAGAACGTCATGGTTCCTTTCAAACAAGCCATAGTACCAGAAGAGACACCCAGGGAACCACAGACAGCTTGTAAAAAGAGACAACTGATTGTCTTTGACCCGTGTGATTTCCAAAAGACATTCTTGGGTATTTTTCTGTTCAATCCCTTTGTCTGGAACAAGACCAGAGCAGTAGAGCTTTCAAGACACGAACTGGGCATGGAACATGTTGTATTTGAGCCTGGAGGAGAGTTGTGGAATCACAGAAACAATCCCTTAGTGATTGAGAAGAAATCGGCAGCAACAACAATTGTTTTTGGTGATCTTTTACCCTCTGAAGCTAAAGGGATGCACGTCTCAGCTCAGCAAGAGTTTCACTACGAAACCAATTGGAGAATGTTACCCACTCTTTCCTGGATCCAACAAACCGGAAAACGCAGCAAATGGCCACCTGATCATCAAGATATTGTCAATTCCGCAAAACATATCGGTTTAGCCAAATTCTGTGAGCTGCTTATATCAGATTGGACTGGAAGGTTACAGATCTACTTGTGGAAACCTGGAGCATATGACAGCACACTTATCATCCTTGGAGAGTGCTCTGCTCGTGCTAGAACCAGCTTGGGTAATAAGGAGTTGGAACCTGATCAAAATGCCTTGCTTCTTGATCGTGTCAAGGTGTGGAAGCCACCAGATTTGCAGAAGCTTCAATACCATTTCAGAGACTGTCAAACCAAGAGTGGAAATGGAGATTTCACTAAAGAAAATGGTGAAGTGATTACTGGAGCAGGAGGAGGATTCATGTTTTCTTCCCAAATCAAGGAGAAACCACCAGATGGACTCAGTCTACATCAAACTTCAAATAAACAAACCCGAGGTAATTATCTAGACTCAAAGAAACGCATGAAACCTGATTTGCTTTCTATTGGAACAGGACAAACAGTTTTGAGTGCTAGAATTTTCGAAAAGAGAGGCTATAGTAATGATCAGAGTATCAAGAATGGATACTTGGCTAAGTTGGAGATGCAACAATCAAATCTTGGAAGCTGTCTAGCCGCCAACTTTGACATAGGAGCAGTCCGAGGATCATATCTCAGCAACCAGAAGGAATTAAGCAACAAACTCAACTGCAATGGAAACTACACTCATCAGGGTCTCACGTCGAACTGGAATCATGACCAAAGCTTCTCAAATAAAAGAGTTATGGGTTCTACAAGACGGGTGATTCTGTGTTTACTTTGTCTGAACTTTTCTGAGTTCAGAACATCTCAATCCTATCTATGGCGACCAGGTGAGCATGGTAAGGTAACTAATCATGTTTTCAAGAGTTCTTTTATTGATTACACCGATATGATGCACTTGTTTTTGCCAAAAGAGTCATGTGCAGATTATATGAAAGCTTTGAAGCATGCAAAAAGAAAGAACAAGCGTGAGGAAGACAAACGTTTCAAGCCGCCTGATCTAAGCCAGGAGAGACATCAGGACGACAACTACTTCATCCTCATCAAAGAAGCACCTCCAGATGCAGCATACAAGCCAAAACCGAGAAAAGACAACTTTGGGATAAGACTCTTACTCTATGATGATTTTGCTTGTGTTAACTTGTCTTGTTTCAATGTATCAGGTTTAAGTAATTCCTCAGGAGTGAGAAAAGATAAATGGATCAGTCCCTTCTACCTAATAGAACCAGTCAACGACAATGCCTATCAAAGAGGCTTGCAAGGTAAGTGTAATCTGATTATAAACTCTCATGTTACTGACTTGGTCCCTTCTATTGTAGGTAACACAGATTTGAGGACAAATCTTTTTGAAGTGGGAGGGGATGATATGATCATGGAAAGCACCAAGGAATGGAATCATGAACCTGATCATGGAGAGCTTGTAGCTGTTGACGAACCTACACTTGAAGAATGTCTGAGCCGAAATAAAGCTTCTATCATCAAAGACAACTCGATCTACATTCAAGCTACTCTACACTCAAGCTGATCATCATCTAGGCAAGTAGCTTGTGTGTACTTTTTTTCCCTTGATTGGTTTTGTCCCACTGGGTTTTCCAATCAAGGTTTTTAATGAGGCATCAAGTTCACTTACATATCTCCTAGATGATGTATCGTGGGTGCATCTCGGATGCATATCTATCTTATGTTATATTTAGACTATGATTTTTATTTCATGTTTTTAAATTTCGAAACTCTTTTAAAATTTGAATAAGTCTTAGTCTTGTTTTTAGATTACCAAGGGAGCCTGTTCCCTTTAATGAATTCGAGAAGTGGAGCCTGTTCCAGCCTTCTCTATATAAGCTTGTAGCCATCTTCTTTTATCATTATGCAATCTTTTATCAAAACCTTTTGGTTCTTTTCTCTCTTGTCGTGAGTGAGTGTCTGGTGTGTAATATCCAGTCTGTTGGTGTGTAATATCCAACGCCCAAGGGCTTTAGAGAGGTGTGTCATATCCGATCTAAGCCTAGGAGTATCAAGAAGCCTTTCCGCAGCCTCTTGTGTCACCATTCGATCCACATACCTTGAGAAGCTTGAGTCTTTTGATTCGTTTCTGCAAGGATTATCCCATCTGTTCCAGAGCATCATCCTAGGATCTCATCAGAAGATCAATTGGCTGATGTGTTCACCAAGGCAGCAAGACAAAAGACTATGGAGTCCATTCACATTAGATTGGGACTCATAGATCTTGGGAAGAGAAGGAGCTGATCCCCTTAGCTGTGAGATCTTTACTCTTTTTCCCTCATTAAGGTTTTATCCCAATGGGTTTTCCTTAGTGAGGTTTTTAATGAGGAAGATCTCATGGCTGTCCAAGCTTAGACTTTCACAAAGCTAAGCTTGAGGGGGAGTGTTAAGATGAGTTCAGTATATGAGAAGAGATGACTTGAGGAGCTAAGGGAAAAGGAGTTAGGAGAAGATTGGGCAAGGCCGTACAGAAGCCGTACTAGGCCGTACAGATTGGGCAAGGTAACTTGACCTCTGTGAACCAAAGTTACTTAGGTAACTTTGTGTGTTGAGAAGAAGCCTTGCTTATCCTTATCCGATCAGACTGTTGCAAAAGGAAGAAGGGAGCGCACATGACAGCCTGTCCGCGGTTGGCATAAAGCAAAAGGAACCTTATCCTTAAGGAAGAAGCTTATTGGATCATTTGAATTAAAGCAAAAGCTTATCCCTTGTAATAGTGCAGTTTCCTAAACCCTAGTCTCTAATGTCGCCTCTCTATATATTGTGAACTCATGTCATTAATCAAAGTAAGAAAGTTATGAGTCTCTCTTAGTCTCTTTGTCTCTCAATGGTTCTATACTAGACTCTTAATCTCATTTCATACTCAAATCTCGTCTAAATCACTTCTAGTCTTTCTTATTCACTCAGATTACTCTACTCAATCCTAAAAGTGATATGGATCCCTTCTCAGCCTTGTACTTCTTCTCAACACTGGCCCTTCTTGCGCCATCTCTTGTTCTTCTTCTTGTGGCAGCACACTTGGTTCAGATCTTTCTTCTCCTAGCTGACTTGCTTCAGCTCCTTCTTCCCTTAGCTGACTCTCTTCAGCTTCTTCTTGTTGATCATTTGATTCCACAGCTTGATCATGAGAACTAGAACTCTCTTCTCTACTTGTCTCTTCACGGTTTTGAGTTCTTGTTTCATTCCCCCCCTCATGCTCAAGATTGGAAGTCTGATGATCCGGTACTTTATGTATCCAAATCAAGCTTCTCACAAAGTGATTCATCCTGGTTTTATTGGAACAACGATGAAGCTATGCTATTCCCAAACTGGGAAACTGGAATCACCTGATTTGAAAGTGGGATAACTTCTTCATCCCAACTCCTATGAGATTTATTCAACTTCCTGGTGATTCTCCACTGTTGACATGAAGCAATAAAGAGAGGAGAATGAAGTAAGAAGCAAGAGGGGAACAATTACATCCGGATCAAGCAATTACTCAACTTACCTTGCAAGACAAGTCTGTCCGTACAAGACAACCCTAACTTGGAGTGCAAGGCATAAGAGTGACTGATGTAGAAGAGAAGAAGGCAAGAAGGATGTTTGGAATCGCCTAAGGGAAGTGGAGAACCGTTGAGAGTGCAGGTCACGGGTCTGGTTAAGGATTCAAAGTCTTCCCACCCGTTAGGACCTGTCACTATCCAGGACCACTCTGCCCATCTCTCCTTTGTCTTAACCTCTTTGTTTATTGTTTCCTTAATGTCGACATCTTGCTGTAAGAGTTCTATAAATGGGTTGTTCCCATAAACAAATAAATTCAAGGGAAAAGAGTTCTCTATTATTCTCTTTGTCAATCTCACTCTCTCCCTCACGGTTTAACCTAGTCCTTCTCTAATCTCTTCACAAATCCTCCTTAAACTCTCACATAAATTCACTAAAACTATTATGGTATCAGAGCAACTGTGCTCTTGAGACCTAAATCTTTTTTTTCTTCCGCGAACTCTCTGTGTTTGATTTCTATTTTTGGCAAAGTTCATCCTGTTCTTGAGGTGTTCTTCAATCTCATTTCCAGAATTTGCCAAAAATAGCAAAGTTCATCCAAAACTTTCGTTTCTCTTTCTCTCTTGATGGATACCTCCGAGAACCCAAAGATGGTGATGATACCAGTTACTCTCAAGGGTCCTAACTACCTGACATGGGCAAGACTTGCCAAAACAGCTCTCGGAGGCAGAGGTCTTTGGGAGATTGTTGAAGAAGGCCGCCCCACCAAGAAGACTGTCCTAGGAGAGGATGGCAAAGAAGTGGTGGTTGCGGATGCTGGGGATAAGAAGAAAGGTCAGGAGGACCTCATGGTGTTGTCTATCATCCAGAATAGCCTCGCCCCTTCTCTCCAAGAGGCTTATGCATTCTGTGAAACTTCCAAGGAGCTGTGGGATACTCTCAAGAAGGTGTATGCCAACAAATCCAACATCAGCAAGGTGTATGAAGTAAAAGGAGCAATCAACTCTCTAAGTCAAGAGGACACAGACTTTGATGCTCATTTTGGGAAGTTCCGGTCTCTATGGGCTGAGCTAGAGATGCTCAGACCCGCAACAGTTGATCCGGATGTTCTACATGAAAGAAGGGAGCAAGATAAGGTCTTTGCCTTGCTGCTCACTCTCAACCCAGGGTATGATGACCTTATTAGGCACATACTGAGGAACAAGGAGCTTCCATCTCTAGATGAAGTGTGTGCTGAGATTCAGAAGGAGCACGGCTCAGTGGGTCTCTTTAAGAGAAAGGGAGAGCTAGTGATGGCCAATCAAGCTGAAGGAGCCGAGAGCAGACCTGCCGGAGTAGCCAACAAAGGGTACTACAAGCCGGAGGAGAAGAAGGTGTGGGTGTGTGATCATTGTAAGAAGAAGGGTCACGGCAAGGACAAGTGCTGGATACTTCACCCACACCTCAAACCGGCTAAGTTCAAGACTGATGGCCGAGCAAACAATTCAGGTGATGTAGGAGAAGCTTCCACAGCCTACCGCACTCATGAGAGCAAGGGAAACCAGGATGAGTCCATCAAGAAATCCGACATTGAGGCACTCATCAAAGCTCTTAAGGAGTCTGGTAAAACTCTTGGTACCTCTCTTAGTGCATCCTATCATGTTCCTAGGAGTTTATTCACTGCTTTTCAAGTCTCCCATGAATCTGATAGAGTTAAACCCTTAGTCATAGACTCAGGAGCCTCTCATCACATGATTAGTGATCTAAACTTGATTAAAAATATTACTCCTGCAGTAGGAAATGTTATGATAGCTGATGGTAACAAGGTTCCAATTAAAGGCATAGGTGAACTTAAATTATTTGAGAAAGAGTCCAAAGCCTTCTACATGCCTAGTTTCACCTCTAATTTGTTATCTGTGAAAAGGGTGACCAATGACTTGAATTGCAATGTTATATTTACGCCTGATGATGTGTACTTTCAGGATATTGACTCATGTAGGTTGCTTGGCAAAGGTGTGAGCAAGGGAAACCTGTACTTGCTAGAAGACACTAAGCTTGCATCCGATCTATCTGTTGCTTTCAATTCAAGTTTTAATTACCCTAAAGATGTAATGTGGCATGCTAGATTAGGACATCCTCACTCTCGTGCCTTGAACATCATGTTGCCTAGTATTTCGTTTCAACAAGAGTGTGAAGCTTGTATCTTAGGAAAATATTGCAAAACTGTATTTCCCAAGTCTAGTACAATCTATGAACACTGTTTTGATTTAATCCACTCGGATGTATGGACTGCTCCATGTCTTTCTAGAGAACATCACAAATATTTTGTGACCTTTATTGATGAGAAATCCAAGTATACATGGATCACTCTCTTACAATCAAAGGATAGGGTCTTAGATGCATTCATAAACTTTGAAACATATGTCTCTAACCATTACAATGCCAAAGTTAAGATTTTGAGATCAGATAATGGAGGAGAGTACACCAGCAATGCATTCAAAGCCCACCTATCCAAACAAGGTGTAATCCATCAAACCAGCTGTCCATACACTCCACAACAGAATGGTGTGGCCGAGAGGAAGAACAGACACCTCATGGAGGTCACTAGGAGCATGATGTTCCATACAAGTGTCCCAAAGAGCTTCTGGGGAGATGCGGTCCTAACTGCATGCTACTTGATCAACCGAATTCCTACCAGAGTTCTCCAAGACCGATCTCCATTTGAGGTATTGAATAAAGCTAAACCATCCATTGATCATATGCGTGTGTTTGGGTGTCTTTGCTTTGTTTTAAAACCAGGAGAACTAAGGAACAAGCTGGAGGCTAAGAGCACAAGAGCCATGTTCATTGGGTATTCACCAAACCAGAAGGGCTATAAGTGCTATGAACCAGAGACTAGGCGAGTCCTAGTGTCTAGGGATGTGAAGTTTGTAGAAACCAGAGGGTATTACAACAACAAGGACTGTGAAGAGATTAAGGAAGATTTGTGAAGAGATTTATGACAGCTGAGAGTTTTATAGGATTTATGTGAGAGTTTAAGGAAGATTTGTGAAGAGATTAGAGAAGAACTAGGTTGAACCGTGAGAGAGAGAGTGAGATTGACAAAGAGAATAATAGAGAACTCTTTTCCCTTGAATCATTTGTTTATGGGAACAACCCATTTATAGAATTCATACAGCAAGATGTCGACATTAAGGAAACAATAAACAAAGAGGTTAAGACAGAGGAGAGATGGGCAAAGTGGTCCTGGATAGTGACAGGTCCTAACGGGTGGGAAGACTTTGAATCCTTAACCAGACCCGTGACCTGCACTCTCAACGGTTCCCCACTTCCCTTAGGCGATTCCAAACATTCTTCTTGCCTTCTTCTCTTCTACATCAGTCACTCTTATGTCTTGCACTCCAAGTTAGGGTTGTCTTGTACGGACAGACTTGTCTAGCAAGGTAAGTTGAGTGATTGCTTGATCCGGATGTAATTGTTCCCCTCTTGCTTCTTACTTCATTCTCCTCTCTTTATTGCTTCATGTCAACACTCCCCCTCAAGCTTGACAGTGGTGATTGTCAAGCTTGGAAACCATGAAGCATTCCCTCATTAAAACCTTTACTTGGAAAAACCACTTGGGATAAAAACCAAGCAAAGGAAAAAGAGTAGAATACTCCATGGTGAGGGGATTATTGACATGGGAGGTTTATGAGTCCAAGTCTTGGAAGAATGGACTCACAAACTTTGCTACTGGCCGCCTTGGTGAAGATGTCAGCCAGCTGATCCTCACTTCTTGTATAACATGGGAGAATCACTTGCTGCTCTACTGCTTGTCTTACCTTGTGGCAGTCCACTTCTATGTGTTTTGTCCTCTCATGGAAGACTGAGTTGGATGCAATGTGTATTGCGGCTTGGTTGTCACAATGCATGGTCATGGGAGTTTTGATCTCAATTCCCAAGTCGCCTAGAAGCCCTTTTATCCAGATAAGCTCACTGGTTAGCTTCCTCATTGATCTGTACTCTGCTTCTGCACTAGAGCAAGACACAACCTTCTGTTTCTTGCTCTTCCAAGTGACCAGATTTCCTCCAATGAATGTACAATAGCCGGTGGTTGATCTTCTGTCTATTCTGTCCCCAGCCCAATCTGCATCACAGTATCCTATCACCTCAGTGTTCTTGTTGCAAGCCATCCATACACCCTGACCTGGCGCCTCTCTCAAGTATCTTAGTATCCTCTCCACCATGTTCCAGTGATGAACCTTGGGAGTTTGCATATGCTGGCTTACTTGATTAACTGCAAAGCACACATCTGGCCGAGTGATGGTTAGATAGATCAGCTTCCCAACCATCCGTCTATATTGTTTGACATCTTCAAATGGAGTATCTTCATACTCCCCCTCTCGCAATACCTTGTAACCTTCTTCAAGTGGTGTCTTGGCTTGTCTTCCTCCAAGATCTCCTGCCTCCTTTAAGATATCCAGGGTATACTTTCTCTGGGACATGAACAATCCTTCCTTTGATCTGCACATCTCAATGCCAAGGAAGTACTTCAGTTCCCCTAGGTCTTTGATATCAAATGCGGCTTTAAGAAAGGTCTTGGTTGAACTGATCCCCTCCTTGTCACAACCAGTGATGATAATATCATCCACATAGACTAGAATCACAACAATCCCTTGCTTGCTGGTGAGAGTGAAGAGTGTGTGATCCGCTTGAGATTTCACAAAGCCTTTCCCATTCAGTGTAGTGCTCAGCTTGTGATACCAAGCTCTTGGTGATTGCTTCAAACCATAGATGGCCTTTCTGAGTCTGAGAACATTCCCTGGTTTCACCATCTCTTCCATTCCCGGAGGAGGTCTCATATATACCTCATCTTCTAGTTCACCTTGCAAGAAAGCATTCTTCACATCCATTTGCCAAAGATCCCACTCTTGATTTACTGCCAATGAGAGAATGATCCGGATTGTGTGAAGTTTGGCCACTGGTGCAAAGGTGTCTAGATAGTCTTCTCCATACACTTGGGTGTATCCTCTTGCAACCAATCTGGTCTTCTTTCTTTCTGGCTTTCCATTTGCAAGGTACTTGATGGTGTGTATGAGTCTGCTGGTCACGGCTTTCTTCCCTTTTGGAAGCTCTGTCTCATACCAGGTGTTGTTCCTCTCCATGGCTCCCATTTCATCATTCACTGATTCCCTCCATTCGTCATCTTCCATAGCTTCTGTATATGTTCTTGGTATCCATTCCTGATCCAATGAACCCACAAAGGCTTGATGTTCTTCTGGATAGTGAGCTAGGGAACACACTCCACTGGGTGGGTGAGCTACTGCCTCTGCATTGAAGTAGACTCTGGTGTTGTTCCAGTTTGTAGCCGGATTCTTTATCCTGGTACTTCTCCTAAGCACTGGCTGAGCTTCTTCATTCTGAGTTCCTTCTCCACCTTCCAAGTTCTGATTCTGATCCTCCACTTCCTCCTCTTGGTCATGGTGCTCTTCTTGATCATGAACTGGTGGTTCACTCTGATTTCCCCCCTCAGGATCAAGGGGAGCAGCTTCTTGTATCTCAACTTCATCCGTAGTTGTCTCGGTTTGCTCTTCAGACCGGCTTGCTCCCCCATTATCTGATCCTGCTTGTCCCGGCTCTTCCATAGGTAAGCTGACCCCAAGTCTCCTCATGACTTGTCTGAGATTGGCTGCTCTATCTGATGAGGATTGAGACAGGTTCTCCAGCTCATTCCAGTCCTTGTTGTTGTAGTACCCTCTGGTTTCTACAAACTTCACATCCCTAGACACTAGGACTCGCCTAGTCTCTGGTTCATAGCACTTATAGCCCTTCTGGTTTGGTGAATACCCAATGAACATGGCTCTTGTGCTCTTAGCCTCCAGCTTGTTCCTTAGTTCTCCTGGTTTTAAAACAAAGCAAAGACACCCAAACACACGCATATGATCAATGGATGGTTTAGCTTTATTCAATACCTCAAATGGAGATCGGTCTTGGAGAACTCTGGTAGGAATTCGGTTGATCAAGTAGCATGCAGTTAGGACCGCATCTCCCCAGAAGCTCTTTGGGACACTTGTATGGAACATCATGCTCCTAGTGACCTCCATGAGGTGTCTGTTCTTCCTCTCGGCCACACCATTCTGTTGTGGAGTGTATGGACAGCTGGTTTGATGGATTACACCTTGTTTGGATAGGTGGGCTTTGAATGCATTGCTGGTGTACTCTCCTCCATTATCTGATCTCAAAATCTTAACTTTGGCATTGTAATGGTTAGAGACATATGTTTCAAAGTTTATGAATGCATCTAAGACCCTATCCTTTGATTGTAAGAGAGTGATCCATGTATACTTGGATTTCTCATCAATAAAGGTCACAAAATATTTGTGATGTTCTCTAGAGAGACATGGAGCAGTCCATACATCCGAGTGGATTAAATCAAAACAGTGTTCATAGATGGTACTAGACTTGGGAAATACAGTTTTGCAATGTTTTCCTAAGATACAAGCTTCACAATCTTGTTGAAATGAAATACTAGGCAACATGATGTTCAAGGCACGAGAGTGAGGATGTCCTAATCTAGCATGCCACATTACATCTTTAGGGTAATTAAAACTTGAATTGAAAGCAACAGATAGATCGGATGCAAGCTTAGTGTCTTCTAGCAAGTACAGGTTTCCCTTGCTCACACCTTTGCCAAGCAACCTACATGAGTCAATATCCTGAAAGTAGACATCATCAGGCGTAAATATAACATTGCAATTCAAGTCATTGGTCACCCTTTTCACAGATAACAAATTAGAGGTGAAACTAGGCATGTAGAAGGCTTTGGACTCTTTCTCAAATAATTTAAGTTCACCTATGCCTTTAATTGGAACCTTGTTACCATCAGCTATCATAACATTTCCTACTGCAGGAGTAATATTTTTAATCAAGTTTAGATCACTAATCATGTGATGAGAGGCTCCTGAGTCTATGACTAAGGGTTTAACTCTATCAGATTCATGGGAGACTTGAAAAGCAGTGAATAAACTCCTAGGAACATGATAGGATGCACTAAGAGAGGTACCAAGAGTTTTACCAGACTCCTTAAGAGCTTTGATGAGTGCCTCAATGTCGGATTTCTTGATGGACTCATCCTGGTTTCCCTTGCTCTCGTGAGTGCGGTAGGCTGTGGAAGCTTCTCCTACATCACCTGAATAGTTTGCTCGGCCATCAGTCTTGAACTTAGCCGGTTTGAGGTGTGGGTGAAGTATCCAGCACTTGTCCTTGCCGTGACCCTTCCTCTTGCAATGATCACACACCCACACTTTCTTTTCCTCCGGCTTGTAGTACCCTTTGTTGGCTACTCCGGCAGGTTTGCTCTCGGCTCCTTCAGCTTGATTGGCCATCACTAGCTCTCCCTTTCTCTTAAAGAGATCTACTGAGCCGTGCTCCTTCTGAATCTCAGCACACACTTCATCTAGAGATGGAAGCTCCTTGTTCCTCAGTATGTGCCTAATAAGGTCATCATACCCTGGGTTGAGAGTGAGCAGCAAGGCAAAGACCTTATCTTGCTCCCTTCTTTCATGTAGAACATCCGGATCAACTGTTGCGGGTCTGAGCATCTCTAGCTCAGCCCATAGAGACCGGAACTTCCCAAAATGAGCATCAAAGTCTGTGTCCTCTTGACTTAGAGAGTTGATTGCTCCTTTTACTTCATACACCTTGCTGATGTTGGATTTGTTGGCATACACCTTCTTGAGAGTATCCCACAGCTCCTTGGAAGTTTCGCAGAATGCATAAGCCTCTTGGAGAGAAGGGGCGAGGCTATTTTGGATGATAGACAACACCATGAGGTCCTCCTGACCTTTCTTCTTATCCCCAGCATCCGCAACCACCACTTCTTTGCCATCCTCTCCTAGGACAGTCTTCTTGGTGGGGCGGCCTTCTTCAACAATCTCCCAAAGACCTCTGCCTCCGAGAGCTGTTTTGGCAAGTCTTGCCCATGTCAGGTAGTTAGGACCCTTGAGAGTAACTGGTATCATCACCATCTTTGGGTTCTCGGAGGTATCCATCAAGAGAGAAAGAGAAACGAAAGTTTTGGATGAACTTTGCTATTTTTGGCAAATTCTGGAAATGAGATTGAAGAACACCTCAAGAACAGGATGAACTTTGCCAAAAATAGAAATAAACCACAGAGAGTTCGCGGAAGAAAAAAGAGATTTAGGTCTCAAGAGCACAGCTGCTCTGATACCATGAGAGTTTTATAGGATTTATGTGAGAGTTTAAGGAAGATTTGTGAAGAGATTAGAGAAGAACTAGGTTGAACCGTGAGAGAGAGAGTGAGATTGACAAAGAGAATAATAGAGAACTCTTTTCCCTTGAATCATTTGTTTATGGGAACAACCCATTTATAGAATTCATACAGCAAGATGTCGACATTAAGGAAACAATAAACAAAGAGGTTAAGACAGAGGAGAGATGGGCAAAGTGGTCCTGGATAGTGACAGGTCCTAACGGGTGGGAAGACTTTGAATCCTTAACCAGACCCGTGACCTGCACTCTCAACGGTTCTCCACTTCCCTTAGGCGATTCCAAACATCCTTCTTGCCTTCTTCTCTTCTACATCAGTCACTCTTATGCCTTGCACTCCAAGTTAGGGTTGTTTTGTACGGACAGACTTGTCTTGCAAGGTAAGTTGAGTAATTGCTTGATCCGGATGTAATTGTTCCCCTCTTGCTTCTTACTTCATTCTCCTCTCTTTATTACTTCATTTTCCAAAAAAAAAAAAAAAAAAAAAAAAAAAAAAAAAAAACCATTTGATTTTTAAAGAGCTCTCTACTCTGGTAGTATGTGTGTGTGTATAAGCTTCAATGAAGAATGATTAGAGCTTGTTCTAGGTGATTTAGGAAGAGAGATTTGTGAGAGTGTATAAGAGACTTAAGAACAGAGAGATTAAGAGACTTAAGAGACTAGAGAGACTGAGAGAATAAGAGACTGAAGATTAGTGTTTCAGATTAGAGAAGGAGAGGGGAAACCCCCTAACTCACTTGGTCTTTTACAAATCGACATCCTTAAACCTTTATACTAGCTTTACAACTTAGAAAACCCTAGCTAAGAGATAAGGAAAGAAGGGTGGAGATCTTCTGGTTTGAATTGGATGCTTCAGATCACTCTTGGTGCTTTACTAGCTGTTTGTATGCGCCTGATTGGATGAGGGAAAGTATGGTGAGGAGAGCTTGTGTATCTGCCCTTTTAACTGTCCAGATACACAACCTTGCTTGCTCTTCCTTTCCAGCTGTAGCCAGCCTGTCGTGGACCATTCTAACCAATCCCATACTTCCCATACTTGGCGCCAACTCTTGTTTGAATCTTCTTGCCACCAAAGCATCTTCTTGATTCCATTTGATGCTTCTCACCATCCCGGACTTTGCACACTCATATTAGAGCTTCTCCTTGGCTGTACGGACTTGCCATAACCGTACACCAATGCCCTATATTTGCACAGCCCTCAAATAGCTTCAAATGGTCGAGTCCATCAGTCTTGAGTTGATCATGTCCGTACAGGCCGTACCATCCGTACGGCCGTCCGTACCGGCCTCGCCCTTAAGCTCCCAAACTCCTCCAAAGATCTCCCAACTCTGATTACTACTCTTCTTGATCACTATCTTATCTTTGTACTAGCTTCACATCTCTTCTGAAGCTTCATAGAACTCTTCT
This sequence comes from Brassica napus, assembly GCF_020379485.1. Lineage (NCBI taxonomy): Eukaryota > Viridiplantae > Streptophyta > Magnoliopsida > Brassicales > Brassicaceae > Brassica > Brassica napus. The sequence goes on from NW_026015087.1 coordinate 101,319, forward strand.
TAACATCTTCTAGAGCTTGCCCTATTATTGTACAAGCTCCATCTTCTCTTCAGTTCAACACTCCCCCTCAAGCTTTGACTTTAGGAGATCCTAAGCCAAGCTTGGAACTCTGAAGAGTCTCCCTCATTAAAAACCTTACAAGGAAAACCCATTGGGACAAAACCTTGCAAGGGAAAAAGAGTAGAGCTCTTCAAAGCCTAGGGATTAGCCAGTGAGCTCTTGTGCCTTAGAACCAGTGTGGTTGGACACAAGAAGCTCTGGATCACGGCCTAACAGGTGCAGCAACTCTTCACAGCTTTGCGCACACTTCACACTTCATACTTCAGCTTCACCTCTTCATGGAACCGGTTTGAAGTCTCCCCCTCTCAACTGACTTCACAGCCATCTTAGAGAAGCTAGGACACGACCAGATCATCTTCAAAACACTAGTGAGGCTGATCAACACTTCACACACGGCTTGCCCTCTTCATAGAACTGGTTTGGATCTCCCCCTCTCAACAGACTTCTCAGCCATCTTAGAGAAGCAATGAACTGACCAGGAACATCTTTAGTGAGGCTCAAGCAATGGTACCTGATACATTATCCCAAAGGTGCATCAGTACCTATCAAAAACAAGAAAATGAATATCCTGCATCACACTTGATGCACACAATCTCACAATTCAATCATAATCATCTTAAGTATCTTTTCAAGCACAAGCAATGAATAAGATGAATGAAAAAGATTGAAAAGAGGATTAAAAGTCTAAGGGAACTTCCCTTGTGTTTTTGTGAGTTTCCAAACTCTCTCAATGCACCATCTTCCTGGCATCATCAACTTCTTGGAAAGGCAGAATGGATTCATCAGCTTCTCCTCAATCACCTCTCATTGAAGCCGCATTGATGGAGAGCCTTCCTCCTTACTCGCCAAGGCTGCTCTGAACAGCCTCTTGCCTAGACACGCCACTGACTTGGTCCGGTTGATGATCCTTGTAGAAGCTTTTGCAAAAGACTTGTTACTGACCATGGATCATATGCATTAAGACTCCCCCTCAAGCTTAGAACCGAAACTAGAAGGAGCTAAGCTTGTGATGATCCTATGCATCTCCATGGTCTAATAACTATCATCTTTCATGATAGCTTTCTTCTTGTGAGTTTACTCTCTTCCTTAACTAGGAACTAGGGTGTTTGAATCACCATAGAGAGTCTCACAAGACACACCTCTCATTGCATAATGACCCATGCTACACTTCCTGTAGACTAAGGACTAGATATGTCCAATGGTATTATGCAATGGCTATCTCTCATTGCATACTCAATCACACTACACTTCCTGTAGATTATGGACTAACATGTCCTAGTGATGATATGCAATGGCACAAGACCTTTGTCTCTACATTTTTGGTTGATGGCGAGTTACATGTATCACTTCCCTTGTGTACCTAACACCACCAAAACTCAATGCAAGATCAGATCATCCCATTGGGATCAAACCAAGATCATCCATCCTGTTTGATCACCAATGCCACAATGATATATGATACTTGAAACAAGCTAGACAATCAAGACAGTTTTTTTTTTTTTTTAAATGCAACACTAGATGAATGCATTAGGTTACACTAACTATATGAATGAAACAGATTCAATCCAAAATGGAACACAAGTCTAGATGATACTTCTGCAATTAAGGCGACAAGAGTGACTCAATTCATGCTTATGCTCACTAGTTTTATCAAGGCCAATGATTCAAGTAGCTTAGACATACTTCTAAATGCTTATAAGACATCACTGATGGATTTAACTATGGCATAGCAACAATCAGAACTGGATTGAGTCGAGACAAGCAGATTTCAATTTCTAACAATGACAATGCAAGTTCTATACAGTTCTCTAAATGCAAAGCTTATATCAGGACATTTGCAATTTAGGCTCATTTTTAAATGCATTACTACATGAATGCACAATCTTAAAGCATTAGCTATATGAATGCAACGGGTTCAATCCATGAGTAATATTAAAGCTCTGCACAACAGTTTCAATCAGAACCAATGATGCAAGCAACTTAGACAATTTCTAATTGATGCAAGACTTTCATTGATGGATTAAACATAGGCAATAGCATCAGATAACACTAGGATTGAACTTAGACAGTATGAGATATGCTTATGTATGCAAAGAACTTATCAATCATGATGCAAGCAGCAGAGACATTCTACTCAATTCTACAACACATTCATGATGATTCAAACTATGACAACACTCAAGACAATGCAATAAACAAAACATGAGATTCTGGGACTCTAGACACCACTCACAGCACAATAAAGAAAAACACAAGCTCTTATTAAGGGTTAAGAGGTTTGCTTACAAACAAGAGATCCGAGCTGATCTCTTGAACCTCCATGGGCACAGTTCACTTGAACTTGGCAGGTTTGATGCTTGGATTCAGTATCCAACACCTTTCCTTGGCGTGCCCATCCCTCTTGCAATGCTCACTCTCCAATGCTTCACTCTTCGGCTGGATCACTCCATGATCGGCTTGCAATGGTCTTGGTTTACATTGCATCACCCTCCTGGTGATGCTCTTTCTTTGCATGTCGACTGTCCTCTCTACACTCATCTGATGTGTAGGCTATGGTGACATTCTATTGTAATGATAAGGAGGAACTTCAAGACCAGGAGCACATCACCCTAACAGCTGCGCTTAAATCACTGATCCATCCTTTTGCTTTAAGCTTCAAGTACTCTCAGATCACCGGCCTTCCTCATGGCATAGGTGGTGACCTTCTTCTTCTTGTGTGCCTTGAACCAGGAGCTCAACAACCTCGTGGCCTGCGCTTCTTAAACCGGCTTCTACACACAAGAACCTTCCCATTGCTCCACACAATGGTTGGTCTTCCGCTTGTATGTCTTGAACCAGGAGCTCAACAACCTCGTGGCCTGCGCTTCTTAAACCAGCTTCTACACACAAGTATCTTCCCATTGCTCCACACAATGGTTCAAGTCTTCCTCTTTTCTTGGATAGGTGGTGAGCAGAGAACACTTCTTGTGAACCTGAAACACCACTCAAACTCCAGCAAGGATAAGACACAAGAGTATTGGGATAAATCCTTGATTAATCATCAGGTTTGATTCCCAATCTCACAAGCAATGCAACAGATAGACACAAGGCATTATCAAGTTCTATTCTTTGCAAGCTAGCTCTCTAAGAACAAGCAAGATCCTAACAGATTCAAGACAAGTTACTTAGGCACTTTTAAAAGCTTCTTTACTCAGCACTTTAGACATGAATCTAATGCTTCAATGTAAGATAGCCACAAGACTATATGCAACAGCTTTAAATTCAGTTTCAATCCATGTATGCAAGCAGATTCAGTTAATCACTCTAAGCATCACTATGAAACGAAGCTAAGCATATTAATCACATTCAGTCACCAAACAAAGCTCTTAAAGTATCCTGGGACAGATTCTAAACATTTTAATTTATCAATCTTTAACAGTCCTCAGGTTTTCAATCACATCACACATTACAACCAGTCAACAACACAAGCTCATTATCAAGAGGGTTTTAAAATCGCTTACATAAGGAACCAGGTTGGTTCCTTAAACCTCCAAGGGGACTGGCCATGGCTTTTGTTGAATCTGAGAGTCTGGATAGTCACCCACCTCCTACTCCTTCAGTTCATGACCACCTTCTTGTTTCTCCAGCTCAAAGACTCCTCCTTTCTCCAAGTCTTCTAGGCGCCATCACCTTGACAGCTTTCATGATGAACTGGGTGAAGAAAGCTCTTGGAGGAGGCGCCTTGGATGAGGTTCGTGAGTCCTCTCCATACACTTCTGCTTCCAATGAGTCTCTCCATCAGTATAGTCAGGAGAAAGGATGAGAGACACGCCCTTCAGTCTTCTTCTCATGGAGAAACTGAACTCGGATGGGAATGTCTTCAAGGATTGGATTTGAGCTGAGGGTAGAGCTTGTGTTGTGCGGAAGCTACAGCTCAGGTTCTGATGAACCTGGCTCTGATACCATATGATTTTTAAAGAGATCTCTACTCTGGTAGTATGTGTGTGTGTATAAGCTTCAATGAAGAATGATTAGAGCTTGTTCTAGGTGATTTAGGAAGAGAGATTTGTGAGAGTGTATAAGAGACTTAAGAACAGAGAGATTAAGAGACTTAAGAGACTAGAGAGACTGAGAGAATAAGAGACTGAAGATTAGTGTTTCAGATTAGAGAAGGAGAGGGGAAACCCCCTAACTCACTTGGTCTTTTACAAATCGACATCCTTAAACCTTTATACTAGCTTTACAACTTAGAAAACCCTAGCTAAGAGATAAGGAAAGAAGGGTGGAGATCTTCTGGTTTGAATTGGATGCTTCAGATCACTCTTGGTGCTTTACTAGCTGTTTGTATGCGCCTGATTGGATGAGGGAAAGTATGGTGAGGAGAGCTTGTGTATCTGCCCTTTTAACTGTCCAGATACACAACCTTGCTTGCTCTTCCTTTCCAGCTGTAGCCAGCCTGTCGTGGACCATTCTAACCAATCCCATACTTCCCATACTTGGCGCCAACTCTTGTTTGAATCTTCTTGCCACCAAAGCATCTTCTTGATTCCATTTGATGCTTCTCACCATCCCGGACTTTGCACACTCATATTAGAGCTTCTCCTTGGCTGTACGGACTTGCCATAACCGTACACCAATGCCCTATATTTGCACAGCCCTCAAATAGCTTCAAATGGTCGAGTCCATCAGTCTTGAGTTGATCATGTCCGTACAGGCCGTACCATCCGTACGGCCGTCCGTACCGGCCTCGCCCTTAAGCTCCCAAACTCCTCCAAAGATCTCCCAACTCTGATTACTACTCTTCTTGATCACTATCTTATCTTTGTACTAGCTTCACATCTCTTCTGAAGCTTCATAGAACTCTTCTTAACATCTTCTAGAGCTTGCCCTATTATTGTACAAGCTCCATCTTCTCTTCAGTTCAACAGTTCCCATAAACAAATCAATTCAAGGGAAAAGAGTTCTCTATTATTCTCTTTGTCAATCTCACTCTCTCTCTCACGGTTCAACCTAGTTCTTCTCTAATCTCTTCACAAATCTTCCTTAAACTCTCACATAAATCCTATAAAACTATCATGGTATCAGAGCAGCTGTGCTCTTGAGACCTAAATCTCTTTTTCTTCCGCGAACTCTCTGTGTTTTATTTCTATTTTTGGCAAAGTTCATCCTGTTCTTGAGGTGTTCTTCAATCTCATTTCCAGAATTTGCCAAAAATAGCAAAGTTCATCCAAAACTTTCGTTTCTCTTTCTCTCTTGATGGATACCTCCGAGAACCCAAAGATGGTGATGATACCAGTTACTCTCAAGGGTCCTAACTACCTGACATGGGCAAGACTTGCCAAAACAGCTCTCGGAGGCAGAGGTCTTTGGGAGATTGTTGAAGAAGGCCGCCCCACCAAGAAGACTGTCCTAGGAGAGGATGGCAAAGAAGTGGTGGTTGCGGATGCTGGGGATAAGAAGAAAGGTCAGGAGGACCTCATGGTGTTGTCTATCATCCAGAATAGCCTCGCCCCTTCTCTCCAAGAGGCTTATGCATTCTGTGAAACTTCCAAGGAGCTGTGGGATACTCTCAAGAAGGTGTATGCCAACAAATCCAACATCAGCAAGGTGTATGAAGTAAAAGGAGCAATCAACTCTCTAAGTCAAGAGGACACAGACTTTGATGCTCATTTTGGGAAGTTCCGGTCTCTATGGGCTGAGCTAGAGATGCTCAGACCCGCAACAGTTGATCCGGATGTTCTACATGAAAGAAGGGAGCAAGATAAGGTCTTTGCCTTGCTGCTCACTCTCAACCCAGGGTATGATGACCTTATTAGGCACATACTGAGGAACAAGGAGCTTCCATCTCTAGATGAAGTGTGTGCTGAGATTCAGAAGGAGCACGGCTCAGTGGGTCTCTTTAAGAGAAAGGGAGAGCTAGTGATGGCCAATCAAGCTGAAGGAGCCGAGAGCAAACCTGCCGGAGTAGCCAACAAAGGGTACTACAAGCCGGAGGAAAAGAAAGTGTGGGTGTGTGATCATTGCAAGAGGAAGGGTCACGGCAAGGACAAGTGCTGGATACTTCACCCACACCTCAAACCGGCTAAGTTCAAGACTGATGGTCGAGCAAACTACTCAGGTGATGTAGGAGAAGCTTCCACGGCCTACCGCACTCATGAGGGCAAGGGAAACCAGGATGAGTCCATCAAGAAATCTGACATTGAGGCACTCATCAAAGCTCTCAAGGAGTCTGGTAAAACTCTTGGTTCCTCTCTTAGTGCATCATATCAATTGCCTAGGAGTTTATTCACGGCGTTTCAAGTTGCTCATGAATCTGATAGAGTTAAACCCTTAGTCATAGACTCAGGAGCCTCTCATCACATGATTAGTGATTTAAACTTGATTAAAAATATCACTCCTGCAGTAGGAAATGTTATGATAGCTGATGGTAACAAGGTTCCAATTAAAGGCATAGGGGAACTTAAATTATTTGAGAAAGAATCCAAAGCCTTCTACATGCCTAGTTTCACTTCTAATCTATTATCTGTGAAAAGGGTGACCAATGACTTGAATTGCAATGTTATATTTACGCCTGATGATGTCTACTTTCAGGATATTGACTCATGTAGGTTGCTTGGCAAAGGTGTGAGCAAGGGAAACCTGTACTTGCTAGAAGACACTAAGCTTGCATCCGATCTATCTGTTGCTTTCAATTCAAGTTTTAATTTCCCTAAAGATGTAATGTGGCATGCTAGATTAGGACATCCTCATTCTCGTGCCTTGAACATCATGTTGCCTAGTATTTCATTCCAACAAGATTGTGAAGCTTGTATCTTAGGAAAACATTGCAAAACTGTATTTCCCAAGTCTAGTACAATCTATGAACACTGCTTTGATTTAATCCACTCGGATGTATGGACAGCTCCATGTCTTTCTAGAGAACATCACAAGTATTTTGTGACCTTTATTGATGAGAAATCCAAGTACACATGGATCACTCTCTTACAATCAAAGGATAGGGTCTTAGATGCATTTATAAACTTTGAAACATATGTCTCTAACCATTATAATGCCAAAGTTAAGATTTTGAGATCAGATAATGGAGGAGAGTACACCAGCAATGCATTCAAAGCTCATCTAGCCAAACGAGGTGTGATCCATCAAACCAGCTGTCCATACACTCCCCAACAAAATGGTGTGGCCGAGAGGAAGAACAGGCATCTCATGGAGGTCACTAGGAGCATGATGTTCCATACTAGTGTCCCAAAGAGCTTTTGGGGTGATGCGGTCCTAACTGCATGCTACCTGATCAACCGCATTCCTACCAGAGTTCTACAAGACTACTCTCCATTTGAGGTATTGAACAAAGCTAAACCATCTATTGATCATATGCGTGTGTTTGGGTGCCTTTGTTTTGTTTTGAAACCAGGAGAACTGAGGAACAAACTGGAGGCTAAGAGCACAAGAGCTATGTTCATTGGGTATTCACCAAACCAGAAGGGCTATAAGTGCTATGAACCAGAGACTAGGAGAGTCTTGGTATCTAGAGATGTGAAGTTTGTAGAAACCAGAGGGTACTACAACAACAAGGATTGGAATGAGCTGGAGAACTTGTCTCAATCCGCATCAGATAGAGCAGCCAATCTCAGACAAGTCATGAGGAGACTTGGGGTCAGCTTACCTATGGAAGAGCCGGGACAAGCAGGATCAGATAATGTGGGAGGATCAAGCCGGTCTGAAGAGCAAACCGAGACAACTACAGATGAAGTTGAGATCCAAGAAGCTGCTCCCCTTGATCCTGAGGGGGGAAATCAGGGTGAACCACCTGTATCTGAGGAAGTTCATGATCAAGAAGAGCACCATGACCAAGAGGAGGAAGTGGAGGATCAGAACACTCAGAATGAAAATGATCAGCCAGTACTTAGGAGAAGTACTAGGATCAAGAAGCCGGCTTCAAACTGGAACAACACCAGAGTCTACTTCAATGCAGAGGCAGTAGCTCACCCACCCAGTGGCGTGTGCTCCCTAGCTCACTATCCAGAAGAACATCAAGCCTTTGTGGGTTCATTGGATCAGGAATGGATACCAAGAACATATGCAGAAGCTATGGAAGATGATGAATGGAGGGAATCAGTGAATGATGAAATGGGAGCCATGGAGAGGAACAACACCTGGTATGAGACAGAGCTTCCAAAAGGAAAGAAAGCCGTGACCAGCAGACTCATACACACCATCAAGTATCTTGCAAATGGGAAGCCAGAAAGAAAGAAGACCAGATTGGTAGCAAGAGGATACACACAAGTTTATGGAGAAGACTATCTAGACACCTTTGCACCAGTGGCCAAGCTCCACACAATCCGGATTATCCTTTCATTGGCAGTAAATCAAGAGTGGGATCTTTGGCAAATGGATGTGAAGAATGCCTTCTTGCAAGGTGAACTAGAAGATGAGGTATATATGAGACCACCGCCGGGAATGGAAGAGATGGTGAAACCAGGGAATGTACTCAGACTCAGAAAAGCCATATATGGTTTGAAGCAATCACCAAGAGCTTGGTATCACAAGCTGAGCACTACACTGAATGGGAGAGGCTTTGTGAAGTCTCAAGCGGATCACACACTCTTCACTCTCACCAGCAAGCAAGGGATTGTTGTGATTCTAGTCTATGTGGATGATATCATCATCACTGGTTGTGACAAGGAGGGGATCAGTTCAACCAAGACCTTTCTTAAAGCCGCATTTGATATCAAAGACCTAGGAGAACTGAAGTACTTCCTCGGCATTGAGATGTGCAGATCAAAGGAAGGATTGTTCATGTCCCAAAGAAAGTATACCCTGGACATCTTAAAGGAGGCAGGAGATCTTGGAGGAAGACAAGCCAAGACACCACTTGAAGAAGGTTACAAGGTATTGCGAGAGGGGGAGTATGAAGATACTCCATTTGAAGATGTCAAGCAGTATAGAAGGATGGTTGGGAAGCTGATCTATCTAACCATCACTCGGCCAGATGTGTGCTTTGCAGTTAATCAAGTAAGCCAGCACATGCAAACTCCCAAGGTTCATCACTGGAACATGGTGGAGAGGATCCTAAGATACTTGAGAGAGGCGCCAGGTCAGGGTGTATGGATGGCTTGCAACAAGAACACTGAGGTGATAGGATACTGTGATGCAGATTGGGCTGGGGACAGAGTAGACAGAAGATCAACCACCGGCTATTGTACATTCATTGGAGGAAATCTGGTCACTTGGAAGAGCAAGAAACAGAAGGTAGTGTCTTGCTCTAGTGCAGAAGCAGAGTACAGATCAATGAGGAAGCTAACCAGTGAGCTTATCTGGATAAAAGGGCTTCTAGGCGACTTGGGAATTGAGATCAAAACTCCCATGACCATGCATTGTGACAACCAAGCCGCAATACACATTGCATCCAACTCAGTCTTCCATGAGAGGACAAAACACATAGAAGTGGACTGCCACAAGGTAAGACAAGCAGTAGAGCAGCAAGTGATTCTCCCATGTTATACAAGAAGTGAGGATCAGCTGGCTGACATCTTCACCAAGGCGGCCAGTAGCAAAGTTTGTGAGTCCATTCTTCCAAGACTTGGACTCATAAACCTCCCATGTCAATGATCCCCTCACCATGGAGTATTCTACTCTTTTTCCTTTGCTTGGTTTTTATCCCAAGTGGTTTTTCCAAGTAAAGGTTTTAATGAGGGAATGCTTCATGGTTCCCAAGCTTGACAATCACCACTGTCAAGCTTGAGGGGGAGTGTTGACATGAAGCAATAAAGAGAGGAGAATGAAGTAAGAAGCAAGAGGGGAACAATTACATCCGGATCAAGCAATTACTCAACTTACCTTGCAAGACAAGTCTGTCCGTACAAACAACCCTAACTTGGAGTGCAAGGCATAAGAGTGACTGATGTAGAAGAGAAGAAGGCAAGAAGGATGTTTGGAATCGCCTAAGGGAAGTGGAGAACCGTTGAGAGTGCAGGTCACGGGTCTGGTTAAGGATTCAAAGTCTTCTCACCCGTTAGGACCTGTCACTATCCAGGACCACACTGCCCATCTCTCCTCTGTCTTAACCTCTTTGTTTATTGTTTCCTTAATGTCGACATCTTGCTGTAAGAGTTCTATAAATGGGTTGTTCCCATAAACAAATCAATTCAAGGGAAAAGAGTTCTCTATTATTCTCTTTGTCAATCTCACTCTCTCTCTCACGGTTCAACCTAGTTCTTCTCTAATCTCTTCACAAATCTTCCTTAAACTCTCACATAAATCCTATAAAACTATCACCATGTTCATTGGGTATTCACCAAACCAGAAGGGCTATAAGTGCTATGAACCAGAGACTAGGCGAGTCCTAGTGTCTAGGGATGTGAAGTTTGTAGAAACCAGAGGGTATTACAACAACAAGGACTGGAATGAGCTGGAGAACCTGTCTCAATCCGCATCAGATAGAGCAGCCAATCTCAGACAAGTCATGAGAAGACTTGGGGTCAGCTTACCTATGGAAGAGCCGGGACAAGCAGGATCAGATAATGGGGGAGGATCAAGCCGGTCTGAAGAGCAAGCCGAGACAACTACGGATGAAGTTGAGATACAAGAAGCTGCTCCCCTTGATCCTGAGGGGGGAAATCAGAGTGAACCACCAGTTCATGATCAAGAAGAGCACCATGACCAAGAGGAGGAAGTGGAGGATCAGAATCAGAACTTGGAAGGTGGAGAAGGAACTCAGAATGAAGAAGATCAGCCAGTGCTTAGGAGAAGTACCAGGATCAAGAATCCGGCTACAAACTGGAACAACACCAGAGTCTACTTCAATGCAGAGGCAGTAGCTCACCCACCCAGTGGAGTGTGCTCCCTAGCCCACTATCCAGAAGAACATCAAGCCTTTGTGGGTTCATTGGATCAGGAATGGATACCAAGAACATATGCAGAAGCTATGGAAGATGACGAATGGAGGGAATCAGTGAATGATGAAATGGGAGCCATGGAGAGGAACAACACCTGGTATGAGACAGAGCTTCCAAAAGGGAAGAAAGCCGTGACCAGCAGACTCATACACACCATCAAGTACCTTGCAAATGGAAAGCCAGAAAGAAAGAAGACCAGATTGGTTGCAAGAGGATACACCCAAGTGTATGGAGAAGACTATCTAGACACCTTTGCACCAGTGGCCAAACTTCACACAATCCGGATCATTCTCTCATTGGCAGTAAATCAAGAGTGGGATCTTTGGCAAATGGATGTGAAGAATGCTTTCTTGCAAGGTGAACTAGAAGATGAGGTATATATGAGACCTCCTCCGGGAATGGAAGAGATGGTGAAACCAGGGAATGTTCTCAGACTCAAAAAGGCCATCTATGGTTTGAAGCAATCACCAAGAGCTTGGTATCACAAGCTGAGCACTACACTGAATGGGAAGGCTTTGTGAAATCTCAAGCGGATCACACACTCTTCACTCTTACCAGCAAGCAAGGGATTGTTGTGATTCTAGTATATGTGGATGATATTATCATCACTGGTTGTGACAAGGAGGGGATCAGTTCAACCAAGACCTTTCTTAAAGCCGCATTTGATATCAAAGACCTAGGGGAACTGAAGTACTTCCTTGGCATTGAGATGTGCAGATCAAAGGAAGGATTGTTCATGTCCCAACAAAAGTATACCCTGGATATCTTAAAGGAGGCAGGAGATCTTGGAGGAAGACAAGCCAAGACACCACTTGAAGAAGGTTACAAGGTATTGCGAGAGGGGGAGTATGAAGATACTCCATTTGAAGATGTCAAACAATATAGACGGATGGTTGGGAAGCTGATCTATCTAACCATCACTCGGCCAGATGTGTGCTTTGCAGTTAATCAAGTAAGCCAGCACATGCAAATTCCCAAGGTTCATCACTGGAACATGGTGGAGAGGATACTAAGATACTTGAGAGAGGCGCCAGGTCAGGGTGTATGGATGGCTTGCAACAAGAACACTGAGGTGATAGGATACTGTGATGCAGATTGGTCTGGGGACAGAATAGACAGAAGATCAACCACCGGCTATTGTACATTCATTGGAGGAAATCTGGTCACTTGGAAGAGCAAGAAACAGAAGGTAGTGTCTTGCTCTAGTGCAGAAGCAGAGTACAGATCAATGAGGAAGCTAACCAGTGAGCTTATCTGGATAAAAGGGCTTCTAGGCGACTTGGGAATTGAGATCAAAACTCCCATGACCATGCATTGTGACAACCAAGCCGCAATACACATTGCATCCAACTCCGTCTTCCATGAGAGGACAAAACACATAGAAGTGGACTGCCACAAGGTAAGACAAGCAGTAGAGCAGCAAGTGATTCTCCCATGTTATACAAGAAGTGATGATCAGCTGGCTGACATCTTCACCAAGGCGGCCAGTAGCAAAGTTTGTGAGTCCATTCTTCCAAGACTTGGACTCATAAACCTCCCATGTCAATGATCCCCTCACCATGGAGTATTCTACTCTTTTTCCTTTGCTTGGTTTTTATCCCAAGTGGTTTTTCCAAGTAAAGTTTTTAATGAGGGAATGCTTCCTGGTTCCCAAGCTTGACAATCACCACTGTCAAGCTTGAGGGGGAGTGTTGACATGAAGCAATAAAGAGAGGAGAATGAAGTAAGAAGCAAGAGGGGAACAATTACATCCGGATCAAGCAATTACTCAACTTACCTTGCAAGACAAGTCTGTGCGTACAAGACAACCCTAACTTGGAGTGCAAGGCATAAGAGTGACTGATGTAGAAGAGAAGAAGGCAAGAAGGATGTTTGGAATCGCCTAAGGGAAGTGGAGAACCGTTGAGAGTGCAGGTCACGGGTCTGGTTAAGGATTCAAAGTCTTCCCACCCGTTAGGACCTGTCACTATCCAGGACCACTCTGCCCATCTCTCCTTTGTCTTAACCTCTTTGTTTATTGTTTCCTTAATGTCGACATCTTGCTGTAAGAGTTCTATAAATGGGTTGTTCCCATAAACAAATAAATTCAAGGGAAAAGAGTTCTCTATTATTCTCTTTTTCAATCTCACTCTCTCCCTCACGGTTTAACCTAATCCTTCTCTAATCTCTTCACAAATCCTCCTTAAACTCTCACATAAATTCTCTAAAACTATTATCCACCACTTTATGTATCCAAATCAAGCTTCTTACAAAGAGATTCATCCTGGTTTGAATTGAATGACGAAGAAGCTGTGCTATTCCCAAACTGGGAAACTGGAATCACCTGATTTGAAAGTGGGATAACTTCTTCATCCCAACTCCTATGAGATTTATTCAACTTCCTGGTGATTCTCCACCACTTTATGTATCCAAATCAAGCTTCTTACAAAGAGATTCATCCTGGTTTGATTGGAAGGACGAAGAAACTGTGCTATTCCCAAACTGGGAAATTGGAATCACCTGATTTGAAAGTGGGATAACTTCTTTTCGCCAACTCCTATGAGATTTATTCAACTTCCTGGTCATTCTCCACCACTTTATGTTGGAATGAAGAAGTAAGAAGCTGGAGTTGATGAAGAGACCAAGCTTCAAGAGCAAGCAAATCCGGAACAAGCAGATTTGAATCTGTCCGTACAGTTTTGGCTTGCAAGTAACCAAACCTAACCTAGAGTGTCTTGGAAGTCAAGGCAAGTGGGGAACTCGTCCAGCTGAGCTTTCTGAAGCATATTTGAAGTTTAAACTAAGTATGAGACCGTTGGAGAGAGATCTGGCAAGTTGGAGAATTAATTAAGATAAAAGTCACATGTGCATAAGGAGATGAACCTGCTGTCACTTTCACCCAACCAGACTGTGCCCATCTCTCTCTCCTGTCACTCTCTACTCCCTCTGGTCGAGATTCTCCTTGGCTGCATCCTCCTGGCTCCATCAGAAACCCTACAATAATATTAGTTTAGTAAATCTGTACTTTAACAATTGTTTAATCACTTGCAACTTGTAATCTGGCTATAAAGCCACCCCATTGTAACCATTACGAAATTAAGCTGAATGGGGGAGTTTCCCCTTTCTTCTTCACCATTCTCAAGTCTCTTATACTCTCCCTAATCTCTGGTTACAAGAATCTCTCTCATACTCTCTCAAATCTCACTTAATCTCTCTTTTTCTCCATTGCAGTCTCTTTAATTCTCACTTACTCTCTTCACTCTGTTCTCTTTCAATCCGACCACTCTCTGTTCTAAACAACACTCACACACCATAATCTGTCTATTCTCACATGGTATCAGAGCTCCAAGCTCCTGAGAATCCATAAAGCTTCCGCAAATCTGTTACAGTTCTTACTTCTCTTCAAAAATCTCTGTTTCTGTTCATCCTTGTATCCTCTGGTCTAAAGCTTTTCCAGGAGGGAAGAGACTCACCAGAACTCAAGATAAAGGAGGTCTTTAGTATCTGAAACTCAAAGCTTCCACAATTCAAGCATAGGCTCACCCTCATTGTTATTTCAAATCATTGGAGAGTTTCTGTCCAGCCAGCTGTTCAATCTCTTCAAGAGGAAGAAGACTACAAACATGGCGTGTCCAGAGACTTCCCAAGGTCTATCACCCTGCCTCCTGTTCAGCCTGAAGAGATCTCTTGGAGAAAGAAGGTTTTGGAGCTGTTTGGCAAGCAATGCTCCAAACCAAGTCTGTACAAGTGATTTTCAAGTTCTTCCCAAAATGGAGTCTCTCACTGTGTGCCAGAAGGTGGCGCCTGGTAATCAGGAAGAAAGGAGGGGTCTTAAGCATGAGTGGTCTAAAGGGAAAGCACACACAAGGAAATGGCGTGGGGTAGAGATCCCAAACTCCAAATCTGTCAAGTTCAAGTGAACAGTGTGCCTTGGAGGTTCAAGGAACCAGCTCAGGTTCCTTGTTTGTAAGTTAACCTCCTACCTTTAATAAGAGCTTGAGTAGTTATGTCTGGTTGTGTTGAGTGGTGTGTTTGGTATCCTTGGGACAGGTTCAAGTTGCTAGAGTTGTTGAACCTAGTTTCTGTCCCATGATACTTAAATTGTGTGTGTTGCTCTGTTTCTTAAATTATTTCTAGGAGTTGTCTAGCATGGTATTGTCTAGTTCCTGTCCTAGATTAATTGTTTCTGTTTGTATTGTGCTAGGCGATTTGTTTAGCTACTGTCATTGTCTTGTTGCATTGATAAAGGTCTAGGAGAGCCTCCTGATCTTGTATTGCATTATATATATTGTTCAAGATGATTAGATGAGTTGTTTAGTCTCTGTTTATTGTCTTTAAAATTCATAAAAAGAGCCTAATTGCCTTGTTATTGATGAGTTATCATACCTGAGCAGTTAGTGATGTTAGTATGCATGGAGTTGAACTGAATGAGTTGTTTAGATTCTGTTCATTGCATATTTCTTTTTAAAACATTGGGATCAGACTTGGTGAATTATCAAGGGCTGATCCTAGTGTGTGTGGTCTGATTCTTGCTGGAGTTTGAGTGATGTTTCAGGTACACAAGAGGTGATCTCTGTCCATCATCAAACTAAGACAAAGAAGAAGGCATTGCCCACGTTTTTCAGAGCCTCCCAAGATGGATATTCCTGAACCGTGGAGATTGCCCAGTCCCAAATCCTATCTATGTGTCTGCCCATTTCCTACCCTGAAGATAGAAAGGATGTTGGAGAATTGGAGAAACTGCTCAGAAGTGACTTACCTGATGCCAAGAGGATGTACAGGAGGTGCACTCAAGAGAAAAGGCCATCACTAAGCCAAGAGTGGCCGGTGGTCAGAGGCATGGATCAAGGTGTTTAGTCCTGACCATGTAAAGATACCTTGTGAGTAGAACCAGTTGGCTTAAGCGCAGGCGTAGGAGCTGTTGTGCTCCTGGTTCAAGAGACTCATAAGGAAGGTCATCACCTAAGTCATGGGGAGACTGGTGGCCCAAAGACATTAGAGCTGAAGGAAAATGGTGATCCAGTTGGCTTAAGCGCAGATGTTGGTATTGTTGTGCTCCTGGAAGATAGTGAACTGGTTGGCTTAAGCGCAGATGTTGGTATTGTTGTGCTCCCAGTTTCAAAACTCATTGAAGCTCACATTCAAGCTTGTCCCTATACTCAGCCAAGCTTGAGGAGGGGAATCAGTGAGCTACCAGAAGATCCATGAAGCTCCTAAGTGTCTCTTTTCCTCATAGAAGGCCAGCAACATCTATGTGTCAAAATAGATGATCAAGAAGAAGAGGTTGCATGGCGATTTAATAAGGAGGGGCCTAAGTGATCAGTCTGAAGAAGCTGGCACACCCCACCACTCTGACCAGCCATATTCAAGGACTCAAGGAGTATTCAATCAGGGAAATTATTGGCTAAGCAATCACATGATGGTGGCAAATTATGGAGTTGAAAAGTGCTGAGCTTCCCTACATGCTGAAACTTCAAGAGAAAAATGCAAAGGCTGGTTGAGAGAAGGAATGGCGTGGAGGATTCAAGTGCTTAGCAATCCTCACCAACATTCAACAAACTGATGCAAGGGAAGTACCTAAAACCATTATTATTCTTATGTGTGAATAGGTTTGCCCCTTGAGAATTGATACATGCATTTTTTGGATGATTGAATCAGGTACCTATTGAGCTCATGAACAAAGAAAAGCTTTGTCTCAACTCCTAAATGGAGGCAAGAAGCAAGAAGAAAGGGGGAGACAAGCTCAGGTCATAAGAAGAAGCTCAAAGGTGATTTGACGGTGAAGCAACTGGCGCCAATCCAAGTCGTTCATTGCCTCACCTCTGATCAAAAGTGGAGTTTGCAAGTGGTGGATTCACTCTTGCATTACTCAGTACCAACCGGATCAAAGAAGCTCAGTTCCAAGTGTGTGATTGAGCTTCCATAATCCGGACTGTGTCTTACCAAGTGGGGATTCAATTGGAGTCCACTCCTGACCATTCTTATAAAAGGGAAGCACCTTAAACTCATCTCAATACATTCATGATTGTCCTTATACTTAAACTATTATTGAGTTTGATGTGATGAGTGCATTTCCTTAAGAACTGATGAAATTTTGAAATGATGTATCAGGTACCAAAATAAGCTTGAGCCTCACTGAAGATGATGATGATGATCCGGTCATGTCCTAGCCTTTCTAAGATGGCCAAAGAAGTCAGTTGAGAGGGGGAGACCCTAACCGAGTCTATGGTTCCATGAAGAGGTCAAGCCAAGTTCTAAAGAACAAGTAACTTTGCTGGGGGTTCAGAGAAGATGGTCTGGTCGTTTCCTTGCCTTCCTAAGGTGGCTTGAAGCCAGTTGAGAGGGGGAGACCCTAAACCGGCCACAAAATGATCCAGCCGGCTACTTGTGCTCAAGGATAGCAAGTTATGGTGATTCATACTTGCTATACCTATTAGGCCACGATCCAGAGCCTAAGGACTCCACCATGATGAATCTGAAGTTCCTTAGGCTCACTGGCCAATCCCTAAGCTTTGTGGAAACTCCACTCTTTTTCCCTTAGCAAGTTTTGTCCCAATGGGTTTTCTTGCTAAGGTTTTTAATGAGGGAGCTTCTTCAAGGTTCCAAGCTTGTCCAAGGATCTCCTATGGTCAAGCTTGAGGGGGAGTGTTGGAATGAAGAAGTAAGAAGCTGGAGTTGATGAAGAGACCAAGCTTCAAGAGCAAGCAAATCCGGAACAAGCAGATTTGAATCTGTCCGTACAGTTTTGGCTTGCAAGTAACCAAACCTAACCTAGAGTGTCTTGGAAGTCAAGGCAAGTGGGGAACTCGTCCAGCTGAGCTTTCTGAAGCATATTTGAAGTTTAAACTAAGTATGAGACCGTTGGAGAGAGATCTGGCAAGTTGGAGAATTAATTAAGATAAAAGTCACATGTGCATAAGGAGATGAACCTGCTGTCACTTTCACCCAACCAGACTGTGCCCATCTCTCTCTCCTGTCACTCTCTACTCCCTCTGGTCGAGATTCTCCTTGGCTGCATCCTCCTGGCTCCATCAGAAACCCTACAATAATATTAGTTTAGTAAATCTGTACTTTAACAATTGTTTAATCACTTGCAACTTGTAATCTGGCTATAAAGCCACCCCATTGTAACCATTACGAAATTAAGCTGAATGGGGGAGTTTCCCCTTTCTTCTTCACCATTCTCAAGTCTCTTATACTCTCCCTAATCTCTGGTTACAAGAATCTCTCTCATACTCTCTCAAATCTCACTTAATCTCTCTTTTTCTCCATTGCAGTCTCTTTAATTCTCACTTACTCTCTTCACTCTGTTCTCTTTCAATCCGACCACTCTCTGTTCTAAACAACACTCACACACCATAATCTGTCTATTCTCACATGGTATCAGAGCTCCAAGCTCCTGAGAATCCATAAAGCTTCCGCAAATCTGTTACAGTTCTTACTTCTCTTCAAAAATCTCTGTTTCTGTTCATCCTTGTATCCTCTGGTCTAAAGCTTTTCCAGGAGGGAAGAGACTCACCAGAACTCAAGATAAAGGAGGTCTTTAGTATCTGAAACTCAAAGCTTCCACAATTCAAGCATAGGCTCACCCTCATTGTTATTTCAAATCATTGGAGAGTTTCTGTCCAGCCAGCTGTTCAATCTCTTCAAGAGGAAGAAGACTACAAACATGGCGTGTCCAGAGACTTCCCAAGGTCTATCACCCTGCCTCCTGTTCAGCCTGAAGAGATCTCTTGGAGAAAGAAGGTTTTGGAGCTGTTTGGCAAGCAATGCTCCAAACCAAGTCTGTACAAGTGATTTTCAAGTTCTTCCCAAATGGAGTCTCTCACTGTGTGCCAGAAGGTGGCGCCTGGTAATCAGGAAGAAAGGAGGGGTCTTAAGCATGAGTGGTCTAAAGGGAAAGCACACACAAGGAAATGGCGTGGGGTAGAGATCCCAAACTCCAAATCTGTCAAGTTCAAGTGAACAGTGTGCCTTGGAGGTTCAAGGAACCAGCTCAGGTTCCTTGTTTGTAAGTTAACCTCCTACATTTAATAAGAGCTTGAGTAGTTATGTCTGGTTGTGTTGAGTGGTGTGTTTGGTATCCTTGGGACAGGTTCAAGTTGCTAGAGTTGTTGAACCTAGTTTCTGTCCCATGATACTTAAATTGTGTGTGTTGCTCTGTTTCTTAAATTATTTCTAGGAGTTGTCTAGCATGGTATTGTCTAGTTCCTGTCCTAGATTAATTGTTTCTGTTTGTATTGTGCTAGGCGATTTGTTTAGCTACTGTCATTGTCTTGTTGCATTGATAAAGGTCTAGGAGAGCCTCCTGATCTTGTATTGCATTATATATATTGTTCAAGATGATTAGATGAGTTGTTTAGTCTCTGTTTATTGTCTTTAAAATTCATAAAAAGAGCCTAATTGCCTTGTTATTGATGAGTTATCATACCTGAGCAGTTAGTGATGTTAGTATGCATGGAGTTGAACTGAATGAGTTGTTTAGATTCTGTTCATTGCATATTTCTTTTTAAAACATTGGGATCAGACTTGGTGAATTATCAAGGGCTGATCCTAGTGTGTGTGGTCTGATTCTTGCTGGAGTTTGAGTGATGTTTCAGGTACACAAGAGGTGATCTCTGTCCATCATCAAACTAAGACAAAGAAGAAGGCATTGCCCACGTTTTTCAGAGCCTCCCAAGATGGATATTCCTGAACCGTGGAGATTGCCCAGTCCCAAATCCTATCTATGTGTCTGCCCATTTCCTACCCTGAAGATAGAAAGGATGTTGGAGAATTGGAGAAACTGCTCAGAAGTGACTTACCTGATGCCAAGAGGATGTACAGGAGGTGCACTCAAGAGAAAAGGCCATCACTAAGCCAAGAGTGGCCGGTGGTCAGAGGCATGGATCAAGGTGTTTAGTCCTGACCATGTAAAGATACCTTGTGAGTAGAACCAGTTGGCTTAAGCGCAGGCGTAGGAGCTGTTGTGCTCCTGGTTCAAGAGACTCATAAGGAAGGTCATTACCTAAGTCATGGGGAGACTGGTGGCCCAAAGACATTAGAGCTGAAGGAAAATGTTGATCCAGTTGGCTTAAGCGCAGATGTTGGTATTGTTGTGCTCCTGGAAGATAGTGAACTGGTTGGCTTAAGCGCAGATGTTGGTATTGTTGTGCTCCCAGTTTCAAAACTCATTGAAGCTCACATTCAAGCTTGTCCCTATACTCAGCCAAGCTTGAGGAGGGGAATCAGTGAGCTACCAGAAGATCCATGAAGCTCCTAAGTGTCTCTTTTCCTCATAGAAGGCCAGCAACATCTATGTGTCAAAATAGATGATCAAGAAGAAGAGGTTGCATGGCGATTTAATAAGGAGGGGCCTAAGTGATCAGTCTGAAGAAGCTGGCACACCCCACCACTCTGACCAGCCATATTCAAGGACTCAAGGAGTATTCAATCAGGGAAATTATTGGCTAAGCAATCACATGATGGTGGCAAATTATGGAGTTGAAAAGTGCTGAGCTTCCCTACATGCTGAAACTTCAAGAGAAAAATGCAAAGGCTGGTTGAGAGAAGGAATGGCGTGGAGGATTCAAGTGCTTAGCAATCCTCACCAACATTCAACAAACTGATGCAAGGGAAGTACCTAAAACCATTATTATTCTTATGTGTGAATAGGTTTGCCCCTTGAGAATTGATACATGCATTTTTGGATGATTGAATCAGGTACCTATTGAGCTCATGAACAAAGAAAAGCTTTGTCTCAACTCCTAAATGGAGGCAAGAAGCAAGAAGAAAGGGGGAGACAAGCTCAGGTCATAAGAAGAAGCTCAAAGGTGATTTGACGGTGAAGCAACTGGCGCCAATCCAAGTCGTTCATTGCCTCACCTCTGATCAAAAGTGGAGTTTGCAAGTGGTGGATTCACTCTTGCATTACTCAGTACCAACCGGATCAAAGAAGCTCAGTTCCAAGTGTGTGATTGAGCTTCCATAATCCGGACTGTGTCTTACCAAGTGGGGATTCAATTGGAGTCCACTCCTGACCATTCTTATAAAAGGGAAGCACCTTAAACTCATCTCAATACATTCATGATTGTCCTTATACTTAAACTATTATTGAGTTTGATGTGATGAGTGCATTTCCTTAAGAACTGATGCACTTTTGAAATGATGTATCAGGTACCAAAATAAGCTTGAGCCTCACTGAAGATGATGATGATGATCCGGTCATGTCCTAGCCTTTCTAAGATGGCCAAAGAAGTCAGTTGAGAGGGGGAGACCCTAACCGAGTCTATGGTTCCATGAAGAGGTCAAGCCAAGTTCTAAAGAACAAGTAACTTTGCTGGGGGTTCAGAGAAGATGGTCTGGTCGTTTCCTTGCCTTCCTAAGGTGGCTTGAAGCCAGTTGAGAGGGGGAGACCCTAAACCGGCCACAAAATGATCCAGCCGGCTACTTGTGCTCAAGGATAGCAAGTTATGGTGATTCATACTTGCTATACCTATTAGGCCACGATCCAGAGCCTAAGGACTCCACCATGATGAATCTGAAGTTCCTTAGGCTCACTGGCCAATCCCTAAGCTTTGTGGAAACTCCACTCTTTTTCCCTTAGCAAGTTTTGTCCCAATGGATTTTCTTGCTAAGGTTTTTAATGAGGGAGCTTCTTCAAGGTTCCAAGCTTGTCCAAGGATCTCCTATGGTCAAGCTTGAGGGGGAGTGTTGGAATGAAGAAGTAAGAAGCTGGAGTTGATGAAGAGACCAAGCTTCAAGAGCAAGCAAATCCGGAACAAGCAGATTTGAATCTGTCCGTACAGTTTTGGCTTGCAAGTAACCAAACCTAACCTAGAGTGTCTTGGAAGTCAAGGCAAGTGGGGAACTCGTCCAGCTGAGCTTTCTGAAGCATATTTGAAGTTTAAACTAAGTATGAGACCGTTGGAGAGAGATCTGGCAAGTTGGAGAATTAATTAAGATAAAAGTCACATGTGCATAAGGAGATGAACCTGCTGTCACTTTCACCCAACCAGACTGTGCCCATCTCTCTCTCCTGTCACTCTCTACTCCCTCTGGTCGAGATTCTCCTTGGCTGCATCCTCCTGGCTCCATCAGAAACCCTACAATAATATTAGTTTAGTAAATCTGTACTTTAACAATTGTTTAATCACTTGCAACTTGTAATCTGGCTATAAAGCCACCCCATTGTAACCATTACGAAATTAAGCTGAATGGGGGAGTTTCCCCTTTCTTCTTCACCATTCTCAAGTCTCTTATACTCTCCCTAATCTCTGGTTACAAGAATCTCTCTCATACTCTCTCAAATCTCACTTAATCTCTCTTTTTCTCCATTGCAGTCTCTTTAATTCTCACTTACTCTCTTCACTCTGTTCTCTTTCAATCCGACCACTCTCTGTTCTAAACAACACTCACACACCATAATCTGTCTATTCTCACACTTTATGTATCCAAATCAAGCTTCTCACAAAGTGATTCATCCTGGTTTGACTGGAACGACGATGAAGCTGTGCTATTCCCAAACTGGGAAACTGGAATCACCTGATTTGAAAGTGGGATAACTTCTTCATCCGAACTCCTATGAGATTTATTCAACTTCCTGGTGATTCTCCACAACTTTATGTATCCAAATCAAGCTTCTTACAAAGAGATTCATCCTGGTTTGATTGGAACGACAGAGAAGCTTTCCTATTCCCAAACTAGGAAACTGGAATCACCTGATTTGAAAGTGGGATAACTTCTTTTCACCAACTCCTATGAGATATATTCAACTTCATGGTAATTCTCCACAACTTTATGTATCTAAATCAAGCTTCTCACAAAGAGATTCATCCTGGTTTGATGGGAACGACGAAGAAGCTGTGCTATTCCCAAACTGGGAAACTGGAATCACCTGATTTGAAAGTGGGATAACTTCTTCATCCCAACTCCTATGAGATTTATTCTACTTCCTGGTGATTCTACACCACTTAATGTATCCAAATCAAGCTTCTTACAAAGAGATTCATCCTGGTTTGATTGGAACGACAAAGAAGCTGTGCTATTCCCAAACTGGGAAACTGGAATCACCTGATTTGAAAGCAGGATAACTTCTTCATCCCAACTCCTATGAGATTTATTCAACTTCCTGGTGATTCTCCACCACTTTATGTATCCAAATCAAGCTTCTCACAAAGTGATTCATCCTGGTTTGATTGGAACGACGAAGAAGCTGTGCTATTCCCAAACTGGGAAACTGGAATCACCTGATTTGAAAGTGGGATAACTTCTTCATCCCAACTCCTATGAGATTTATTCAACTTCCTGGTGATTCTCCACCACTTTATGTATCCAAATCAAGCTTCTCACAAAGTGATTCATCCTGGTTTGATTGGAACGACAAAGAAGCTGTCCTATTCCCAAACTGGGAAACTGGAATCACCTGATTTGAAAGTGGGATAACTTCTTTTCGCCAACTCCTATGAGATTTATTCAACTTCCTGGTGATTCTCCACCACTTTATGTATCCAAATCAAGCTTCTCACAAAGTGATTCATCCTGGTTTGATTGGAACGACGAAGAAGCTGTGCTATTCCCAAACTGGGAAACTGGAATCACCTGATTTGAAAGTGGGATAACTTCTTCATCCCAACTCCTATGAGATTTATTCAACTTCCTGGTGATTCTCCACCACTTTATGTATCCAAATCAAGCTTCTTACAAAGAGATTCATCCTGGTTTGATTGGAACGACAAAGAAGCTGTGCTATTCCCAAACTGGGAAACTGGAATCACCTGATTTGAAAGTGGGATAACTTCTTCATCCCAACTCCTATGAGATTTATTCAACTTCCTGGTGATTCTCCACCACTTTATGTATCCAAATCAAGCTTCTCACAAAGTGATTCATCCTGGTTTGATTGGAACGACGAAGAAGCTGTGCTATTCCCAAACTGGGAAACTGGAATCACCTGATTTGAAAGTGGGATAACTTCTTCATCCCAACTCCTATGAGATTTATTCAACTTCCTGGTGATTCTCCACCACTTTATGTATCCAAATCAAGCTTCTCACAAAGTGATTCATCCTGGTTTGATTGGAACGACGAAGAAGCTGTGCTATTCCCAAACTGGGAAACTGGAATCACCTGATTTGAAAGTGGGATAACTTCTTCATCCCAACTCCTATGAGATTTATTCAACTTCCTGGTGATTCTCCACCACTTTATGTATCCAAATCAAGCTTCTTACAA
Source organism: Brassica napus (assembly GCF_020379485.1). Taxonomy (NCBI): domain Eukaryota; kingdom Viridiplantae; phylum Streptophyta; class Magnoliopsida; order Brassicales; family Brassicaceae; genus Brassica; species Brassica napus. The sequence goes on from NW_026015087.1 coordinate 125,441, forward strand.
AGAGATTCATCCTGGTTTGATTGGAACGACGAAGAAGCTGTGCTATTCCCAAACTGGGAAACTGGAATCACCTGATTTGAAAGTGGGATAACTTCTTTTCCCAACTCCTATGAGATTTATTCAACTTCCTGGTGATTCTCCACCACTTTATGTATCCAAATCAAGCTTCTCACAAAGTGATTCATCCTGGTTTGATTGGAACGACGAAGAAGCTGTGCTATTCCCAAACTGGGAAACTGGAATCACCTGATTTGAAAGTGGGATAACTTCTTCATCCAACTCCTATGAGATTTATTCAACTTCCTGGTGATTCTCCACCACTTTATGTATCCAAATCAAGCTTCTTACAAAGTGATTCATCCTGGTTTGATTGGAACGACAGAGAAGCTGTGCTATTCCCAAACTGGGAAACTGGAATCACCTGATTTGAAAGTGGGATAACTTCTTTTCACCAACTCCTATGAGATTTATTCAACTTCCTGGTGATTCTCCACCACTTTATGTATCCAAATCAAGCTTCTCACAAAGTGATTCATCCTGGTTTGATTGGAACGACGAAGAAGCTGTCCTATTCCCAAACTGGGAAACTGGAATCACCTGATTTGAAAGTGGGATAACTTCTTTTCCCAACTCCTATGAGATTTATTCAACTTCCTGGTGATTCTCCACCACTTTATGTATCCAAATCAAGCTTCTTACAAAGTGATTCATCCTGGTTTGATTGGAACGACGAAGAAGCTGTGCTATTCCCAAACTGGGAAACTGGAATCACCTGATTTGAAAGTGGGATAACTTCTTCATCCCAACTCCTATGAGATTTATTCAACTTCCTGGTGATTCTCCACCACTTTATGTATCCAAATCAAGCTTCTTACAAAGTGATTCATCCTGGTTTGATTGGAACGACAAGAAGCTGTGCTATTCCCAAACTGGGAAACTGGAATCACCTGATTTGAAAGTGGGATAACTTCTTCATCCCAACTCCTATGAGATTTATTCAACTTCCTGGTGATTCTCCACCACTTTATGTATCCAAATCAAGCTTCTCACAAAGTGATTCATCCTGGTTTGATTGGAACGACGAAGAAGCTGTGCTATTCCCAAACTGGGAAACTGGAATCACCTGATTTGAAAGTGGGATAACTTCTTCATCCCAACTCCTATGAGATTTATTCAACTTCCTGGTGATTCTCCACCACTTTATGTATCCAAATCAAGCTTCTCACAAAGTGATTCATCCTGGTTTGATTGGAACACGAAGAAGCTGTGCTATTCCCAAACTGGGAAACTGGAATCACCTGATTTGAAAGTGGGATAACTTCTTCATCCCAACTCCTATGAGATTTATTCAACTTCCTGGTGATTCTCCACCACTTTATGTATCCAAATCAAGCTTCTTACAAAGTGATTCATCCTGGTTTGATTGGAACGACGAAGAAGCTGTGCTATTCCCAAACTGGGAAACTGGAATCACCTGATTTGAAAGTGGGATAACTTCTTTTCCCAACTCCTATGAGATTTATTCAACTTCCTGGTGATTCTCCACCACTTTATGTATCCAAATCAAGCTTCTCACAAAGTGATTCATCCTGGTTTGATTGGAACGACGAAGAAGCTGTGCTATTCCCAAACTGGGAAACTGGAATCACCTGATTTGAAAGTGGGATAACTTCTTCATTCCAACTCCTATGAGATTTATTCAACTTCCTGGTGATTCTCCACCACTTTATGTATCCAAATCAAGCTTCTTACAAAGTGATTCATCCTGGTTTGATTGGAACGACGAGAAGCTGTCTATTCCCAAACTGGGAAACTGGAATCACCTGATTTGAAAGTGGGATAACTTCTTTTCACCAACTCCTATGAGATTTATTCAACTTCCTGGTGATTCTCCACACTTTATGTATCCAAATCAAGCTTCTCACAAAGTGATTCATCTTGGTTTGATTGGAACGACAAAGAAGCTGTCCTATTCCCAAACTGGGAAACTGGAATCACCTGATTTGAAAGTGGGATAACTTCTTTTCCCAACTCCTATGAGATTTATTCAACTTCCTGGTGATTCTCCACCACTTTATGTATCCAAATAAAGCTTCTCACAAAGTGATTCATCCTGGTTTGATTGGAACGACGAAGAAGCTGTGCTATTCCCAAACTGGGAAACTGGAATCACCTGATTTGAAAGTGGGATAACTTCTTCATCCCAACTCCTATGAGATTTATTCAACTTCCTGGTGATTCTCCACCACTTTATGTATCCAAATCAACCTTCTCACAAAGTGATTCTGATGTGATCATGGACCAACTATCTAATGGAGATGATTAGGATCTGGATAAGCCGACTGATGGAGATGTTCTAGCCTTGCCTAAAGGACCTATGACTCGATCAAGATCAAGGAAGCTCACGCAAGTTATTGGAGGATTGGTTAAGAGGTCATGGAAGCAAGAGGAATGTCTTGGTAGAAGCTTGATCAACCAAGACACACTTATCACCATTCAAGCAACTTCACCATCAAGCTGATCATCAACTAAGCAAGCAAACTATGTGTGCTCTTTTTCCCTATCTTTGGTTTTGTCCCAATGGGTTTTCCAAAGATAGGTTTTTAACGAGGCCATAGATTTGCTTCTCAAATCTCTTAGTTGATGATCTCGATCCAACCTTATCCCGGATCAACCTTATGTTATAATAAGTCTTTCATTTCATGTTTTATTTTCAAACTTGTCATTTGTTTCTATTTTCAAGAGAGCGTGTGCCTTTACTCTCTTGATAGTTTTCGAGAAGCTTGGAGTCTGTTCCAACTTCTCTTATATAAGTGTACTTTGAACCCCTTATCAATAATCAATTATCTTTTATCATAAACCTTTCTTTGTTCTCTCTACTGCTTGTCCGCGAGTTGTTGAGTGTTCTTGTTGGTGTGTAGTATCCAGCAACCCAAGAGTGTCTATCTCGGTGTGTCATATCCGATCTAGTCACTTAGGAGTATCAAGGAGCCTTTCCGCAGCCTCTTGTGTCACCAATCGATCCACAACCTTGTAGAGCTTGAGTCTTTGATTCGTTCTAGCAAGGATCTATCCCATACTATCCAGAGAAGCAATCTAGGGACGTATTATGTGGTATCAGAGCATCTCTGGTTAGGGAAGTACTCGTTTCTCTTTTGTTTCGATTTAACCTGTTCATCTTCTTGATCAGTTTTTAGATCGATCCGTTTTGTTTCAACTGATCTGTTCTTTGTTTCGCAATATCCATTGATTGATCTGTGATCCGTGGTCGTTTGAGTGTGTGATCTAATCATTTTGTGTCGATCTAATTGTTAAGAGTTTGAGATTGATAGATCTAGGTTTCGCGTTTTTAGATCCGATTGTTATCGATTCATATTCTAGATTTGATCTTTTGTTTGAATCTAATTGATCGTGTGATCTGTTTTAAATCACCTATAACAACTAGATCTACTTGTGTGTCGTCGAAATCTGATTAACAAACCTACCTTGATCGCGTTTCTATTGTGATTTTCAAGTTGTCGATTTGAATCCTTCTTTGCTTGATAATCAAGTTTTCTTTTACCGCCAGTTATTTTCAGTTTAAAATCTCTTGATCATCTACTGATTACGATCAGTTTATTGGAACTATTTACTGGTTGAGTGTTGTTATTGATTCTAGGTACCAATGGGGAAAGAATCAGAAGAAGAAGCCGAGCTAGTAAGGAAGAACAAGATGCTGAGAGATCAAATGACCGAGCAAATGAATCAGACCATGATCTCTACTATGGCTGATATGCTCAAGGCTAGCATGAAGGAATTACGTGAGGAGATGAGACAAGAGTTGAGGCAAGCTACTGGCCAGGGACATAGCAATGAGTCTAGAAGAAACCGGCCTACTCCAGTACGGCAAGAGCATGCGGGTTCACAAGAGACCGACAACTACTACTCGCGCAATAGAACTGAGCACAACCCAACTGAGCGCAGTAGTTCATCTTCTGAACTGAGCAGAGGAAGATCAAGGCGTGAACATGATGGAAGGGGGTCACGCAAAGACAAGCTTTCAGGACTTAAGCTTAAGATTCCACCCTTCCATGGCAAGGTGGATCCAGATGCCTACTTGGAGTGGGAAAAGAAGATCGAGCTTGTCTTCAATTGCCAACACTACTCCAATGCCCAAAGGATCAAGATTGCAGCAACTGAATTCTATGATTATGCGTTGAGTTGGTGGGATCAACTTGTAACTACTAGACGGCTTAACCAAGAGAATCCGGTTGATTCATGGCACGAGATGAAGTCACTCATGCGCAAACGGTTTGTTCCAAGTCACTATCACCGCGACCTACATCAAAAGCTGCGAAGACTTACCCAAGGAACACGAACTGTTGAAGAATACTATCAAGACATGGAGTTGCTGATGTTGAGAGCTAGTATCTTGGAGGATAGAGAAGCCACTATGGCAAGGTTTCTTGGAGGGCTTAACCGTGAGATACAAGACAATGTGGAGATGCAACACTATGTGGAAATAGAAGAGATGTTGCACAAAGCTATTCTAGTGGAGCAGCAGCTCAAGAGGAAGGGTAACTCACGCAGCTATGGATCGTCTAAGTTCCACCACTCTAAAGAAGAGAAAACATCCTATCTGAAGGATAGCAAGCCTCAGCAGAAAGAAGAGACTAAGCCGAGCAGCATATACAGCAAAGACAAAGGCAAAGCTGAAATTACTAGTTCAAGAACTAGAGATGTTAAGTGCTTCAAATGTCAAGGGCGTGGGCATTATGCTAATGAGTGCACCAACAAAAAGGTTATGATTCTTCTTGAGAATGGAGAGTATGAATCAGAGGAAGAGAAGTTTGGTTCTGATCATGAGGAGTCTGAAGAAGAAAGTGAAGTAGAACCCGTGAAAGGAAGATTGTTGGTGACAAGAAGGCTCTTGAACGTGCAAGCCAAGAATGGAGAGTTTGAGCAGCGAGAGAATCTATTCTACACAAGGTGTATGGTTCAGGGAAAGGTGTGCAGTCTCATTATTGATGGAGGAAGTTGTGTCAATGTAGCCAGTGAGACTATGGTGAAGAAATTGGGTTTGAAAATTCAGAAACACCCAAGACCCTACAGATTGCAGTGGCTCAATGAGGAGGGCGAGATGAAAGTTTCTACTCAAGTACTGGTTCCTATAGCCATTGGTAGATATGAAGATGAAGTCTTGTGTGATGTGTTGCCAATGGAAGCCAGTCATATACTCCTTGGAAGACCCTGGCAGTATGATAGACGTGTGAATCATGATGGCTTCACCAACAAACATTCTTTTGAATTCAACGGAAAGAAGACTGTGCTGGTGCCTTTGTCTCCTAAAGAGGTTCATGAAGATCAAATCCAGCTTCAGAAAAAGAAAGCGAAAGAGATTGATCTCAAACCTGATCATGACAAGCATCACAGCCTCTATGCCAAACAGGGAGATATCAAAAGAATTCTCTACTCTCAAAATTCTATTATCTTGCTTATGTTTAAAGAGACTCTTCTAACCATTACTGATCACACACCGGATCATCCGAGTGAACTAGTTTCTCTTTTACAGGAGTATGCAGATGTGTTTCCAGAAGATAGCCCCATTGGATTGCCTCCAGTGCGTGGGATTGAGCACCAAATAGACTTTGTACCTGGTTCTACACTGCCCAACCGTCCAGCATACAGGACCAATCCAGTTGAAACCAAAGAACTGCAGAAACAAGTAGAGGAGCTGATGGAGAAGGGTCATATCCGAGAAAGTTTGAGTCCTTGTGCAGTTCCAGTGCTCCTTGTGCCAAAGAAAGATGGGAGCTGGCGCATGTGTGTTGATTGTAGAGCAATCAACAACATAACAGTGAAGTATCGCCACCCTATTCCTAGATTAGATGATATGCTTGATGAATTGCATGGTTCTTGCATCTTTTCTAAGATAGACTTGAAAAGTGGATATCATCAGATTAGGATGAAAGAAGGAGATGAGTGGAAAACTGCATTTAAAACTAAACATGGCTTGTATGAATGGTTAGTTATGCCATTTGGATTAACCAATGCGCCTAGTACATTCATGAGATTGATGAATCATATTCTTAGGTCTTTCATAGGCATCTTTGTTGTTGTGTACTTTGATGATATCTTAGTTTACAGCAAATGCTTAGAAGATCATATAGAACATCTTAGGGCTGTTTTGGATGTTTTGAGAAAGGAAAAGCTATATGCCAATCTAAAGAAGTGCACTTTTTGCACAGATAACTTGGTCTTTCTAGGTTTTGTTGTAAGTGCAGATGGTGTAAAAGTGGATCAGGAAAAGATCAAAGCAATACAAGAGTGGCCGAGTCCAACTACAGTGGGAGAAGTAAGGAGTTTTCATGGACTGGCAGGTTTCTATAGGCGCTTTGTGAAGGATTTCAGCACTCTAGCAGCTCCCCTAACTGAGATAATCAAGAAGGATGTAGGATTCAAGTGGGGAGAAGCTCAGGAAGCCGCATTCCAACTCCTTAAAGAGAAGCTTACTCAATCTCCTCTTCTCATACTTCCTGATTTTTCTAAAACATTTGAAATAGAATGTGATGCCTCAGGAATTGGAATTGGTGCTGTGTTGATGCAGGATAAAAGACCTATTGCTTACTTCAGTGAGAAACTCAGTGGAGCTACTCTCAACTATGCCACTTATGACAAAGAACTCTACGCCTTGGTGAGAGCTCTACAGACTTGGCAGCATTATCTCTGGCCAAAGGAGTTTGTCATTCACACCGACCATGAATCTCTCAAGTATCTCAAAGGACAAAGTAAGCTCAGCAAGAGACATGCTAGATGGGTAGAATTCATTGAAACCTTCCCGTATGTGATCAAATACAAACAAGGTAAGGAGAATATAGTTGCTGATGCACTATCCCGAAGGTATGTCCTCTTAACTACTCTTGATGCTAAGTTGCTAGGCTTTGAGCAGATTAAAGAAATGTATGAATCTGATCCTGACTTTCAAGAAGCTTATAAATCATGTGCTAAGTATGCTTCAGGACATTATTTTAGGCATGATGGATTCTTATTCTATGACAATCGTTTATGTGTGCCTAATTGCTCTTTGAGAGATCTATTTGTCAGGGAATCCCATGGAGGAAGCTTGATGGGTCATTTTGGTATAGCAAAAACCCTTAAAGTTTTGCAGGATCACTTCTATTGGCCGCATATGAAAAGAGATGTGGAGAGAATCTGTGGAAGGTGCACAACTTGCAAGCTTGCAAAGTCTAAAGTTCAACCTCACGGTTTGTATACTCCTTTGCCTATTCCTACTCATCCTTGGAATGATATATCTATGGATTTTGTTATGGGTTTGCCTAGAACTAGGACTGGAAAGGATTCTATCTTTGTGGTTGTTGATAGATTCTCTAAAATGGCACATTTCATAGCTTGCAATAAGACTGATGATGCATTACATGTAGCTAATTTGTTCTTTAAAGAAGTGGTACGTTTGCATGGAATGCCTAGGACTATAGTTTCAGATAGAGATACTAAATTCCTTAGCTACTTTTGGAAAACATTGTGGTCTAAACTAGGAACTAAGCTATTGTTTTCTACTACTTGTCATCCACAAACTGATGGGCAGACTGAAGTAGTTAATAGAACCTTAGGTACTCTCCTGCGTGCATTCATCAAAAAGAACTTGAAATCATGGGAAGATTACTTACCTCATTGTGAATTTGCATACAATCATGCTATGCATTCTGCTTCTAAGTTTTCTCCGTTTGAAATTGTTTATGGGTTCAATCCCATCTCACCTTTGGATCTAATACCTTTACCTGAGTGTGAAAGGGTTAGTATGGATGGGAAAAAGAAAGCTGAGATGGTTCAGCAGATTCATGAGCAAGCTAAGCGCAATCTAGAAGAGAAAACTAAGCAATACGCCAAACAAGCCAACAAGGGAAGGCGTGAGATGATCTTTGAAGTTGGAGATCAAGTATGGGTTCACTTGAGGAAAGAAAGGTTTCCAAAAGAGAGGAAGTCTAAGCTAATGCCGAGGATTGATGGCCCTTTTGAAGTCACCAAGAGGATCAATGACAATGCCTACAAACTTGATCTGCAAGGTAAGTACGACATAAGTGATAGCTTCAATGTTACTGACTTGATCCCTTTTGTTGCAGATGAGCCAGATTTGAGGACAAATCCTTTTCAAGAGGGAGGGGATGATGTGATCATGGACCAACTATCTAATGGAGATGATGAGGATCTGGATAAGCCGACTGATGGAGATGTTCTAGCCTTGCCTAAAGGACCTATGACTCGATCAAGATCAAGGAAGCTCACGCAAGTTATTGGAGGATTGGTTAAGAGGTCATGGAAGCAAGAGGAATGTCTTGGTAGAAGCTTGATCAACCAAGACACACTTATCACCATTCAAGCTACTTCACCATCAAGCTGATCATCAACTAAGCAAGCAATCTATGTGTGCTCTTTTTCCCTATCTTTGGTTTTGTCCCAATGGGTTTTCCAAAGATAGGTTTTTAACGAGGCCATAGATTTGCTTCTCAAATCTCTTAGTTGATGATCTCGATCCAACCTTATCCCGGATCAACCTTATGTTATATAAGTCTTTCATTTCATGTTTTTTTCAAACTTGTCATTTGTTTCTATTTCAAGAGAGCGTGTGCCTTTACTCTCTTGATAGTTTTCGAGAAGCTTGGAGTCTGTTCCAACTTCTCTTATATAAGTGTACTTTGAACCCCTTATCAATAATCAATTATCTTTTATCATAAACCTTTCTTTGTTCTCTCTACTGCTTGTCCGCGAGTTGTTGAGTGTTCTTGTTGGTGTGTAGTATCCAACAACCCAAGAGTGTCTATCTCGGTGTGTCATATCCGATCTAGTCACTTAGGAGTATCAAGGAGCCTTTCCGCAGCCTCTTGTGTCACCAATCGATCCACAACCTTGTAGAGCTTGAGTCTTTGATTCGTTCTAGCAAGGATCTATCCCATACTATCCAGAGAAGCAATCTAGGGACGTATTAGATTCATCCTGGTTTGATTGGAACGACGATGAAGCTGTGCTATTCCCAAACTGGGAAACTGGAATCACCTGATTTGAAAGTGGGATAACTTCTTCTTGTCAACTCCTATGAGATTTATTCAACTTCCTGGTGATTCTCCACCACTTTATGTATCCAAATCAAGCTTCTCACAAAGTGATTCATCCTGGTTTGATTGGAACGACGAAGAAGCTGTCTATTCCCAAACTGGGAAACTGGAATCACCTGATTTGAAAGTGGGATAACTTCTTCATCCCAACTCCTATGAGATTTATTCAACTTCCTGGTGATTCTCCACCACTTTATGTATCCAAATCAAGCTTCTCACAAAGTGATTCATCCTGGTTTAATTGGAACGACGAAGAAGCTGTGCTATTCCCAAACTGGGAAACTGGAATCACCTGATTTGAAAGTGGGATAACTTCTTCATCCCAACTCCTATGAGATTTATTCAACTTCCTGGTGATTCTCCACCACTTTATGTATCCAAATCAAGCTTCTTACAAAGTGATTCATCCTGGTTTGATTGGAACGACGAAGAAGCTGTGCTATTCCCAAACTGGGAAACTGGAATCACCTGATTTGAAAGTGGGATAACTTCTTCATCCCAACTCCTATGAGATTTATTCAACTTCCTGGTGATTCTCCACCACTTTATGTATCCAAATCAAGCTTCTCACAAAGTGATTCATCCTGGTTTGATTGGAACGACGAAGAAGCTGTCTATTCCCAAACTGGGAAACTGGAATCACCTGATTTGAAAGTGGGATAACTTCTTCATCCCAACTCCTATGAGATTTATTCAACTTCCTGGTGATTCTCCACCACTTTATGTATCCAAATCAAGCTTCTCACAAAGTGATTCATCCTGGTTTGATTGGAACGACGAAGAAGCTGTCCTATTCCCAAACTGGGAAACTGGAATCACCTGATTTGAAAGTGGGATAACTTCTTCATCCCAACTCCTATGAGATTTATTCAACTTCCTGGTGATTCTCCACCACTTTATGTATCCAAATCAAGCTTCTCACAAAGTGATTCATCCTGGTTTGATTGGAACGACGAAGAAGCTGTCTATTCCCAAACTGGGAAACTGGAATCACCTGATTTGAAAGTGGGATAACTTCTTCATCCCAACTCCTATGAGATTTATTCAACTTCCTGGTGATTCTCCACCACTTTATGTATCCAAATCAAGCTTCTCACAAAGTGATTCATCCTGGTTTGATTGGAACGACGAAGAAGCTGTGCTATTCCCAAACTGGGAAACTGGAATCACCTGATTTGAAAGTGGGATAACTTCTTCATCCCAACTCCTATGAGATTTATTCAACTTCCTGGTGATTCTCCACCACTTTATGTATCCAAATCAAGCTTCTCACAAAGTGATTCATCCTGGTTTGATTGGAACGACGAAGAAGCTGTCTATTCCCAAACTGGGAAACTGGAATCACCTGATTTGAAAGTGGGATAACTTCTTCATCCCAACTCCTATGAGATTTATTCAACTTCCTGGTGATTCTCCACCACTTTATGTATCCAAATCAAGCTTCTTACAAAGTGATTCATCCTGGTTTGATTGGAACGACGAAGAAGCTGTCCTATTCCCAAACTGGGAAACTGGAATCACCTGATTTGAAAGTGGGATAACTTCTTCATCCCAACTCCTATGAGATTTATTCAACTTCCTGGTGATTCTCCACCACTTTATGTATCCAAATCAAGCTTCTCACAAAGTGATTCATCCTGGTTTGATTGGAACGACGAAGAAGCTGTCTATTCCCAAACTGGGAAACTGGAATCACCTGATTTGAAAGTGGGATAACTTCTTCATCCCAACTCCTATGAGATTTATTCAACTTCCTGGTGATTCTCCACCACTTTATGTATCCAAATCAAGCTTCTCACAAAGTGATTCATCCTGGTTTGATTGGAACGACGAAGAAGCTGTGCTATTCCCAAACTGGGAAACTGGAATCACCTGATTTGAAAGTGGGATAACTTCTTCATCCCAACTCCTATGAGATTTATTCAACTTCCTGGTGATTCTCCACCACTTTATGTATCCAAATCAAGCTTCTCACAAAGTGATTCATCCTGGTTTGATTGGAACGACGAAGAAGCTGTGCTATTCCCAAACTGGGAAACTGGAATCACCTGATTTGAAAGTGGGATAACTTCTTCCCAACTCCTATGAGATTTATTCAACTTCCTGGTGATTCTCCACCACTTTATGTATCCAAATCAAGCTTCTCACAAAGTGATTCATCCTGGTTTGATTGGAACGACGAAGAAGCTGTGCTATTCCCAAACTGGGAAACTGGAATCACCTGATTTGAAAGTGGGATAACTTCTTCTTCCCAACTCCTATGAGATTTATTCAACTTCCTGGTGATTCTCCACCACTTTATGTATCCAAATCAAGCTTCTCACAAAGTGATTCATCCTGGTTTGATTGGAACGACGAAGAAGCTGTCTATTCCCAAACTGGGAAACTGGAATCACCTGATTTGAAAGTGGGATAACTTCTTCATTGCCAACTCCTATGAGATTTATTCAACTTCCTGGTGATTCTCCACCACTTTATGTATCCAAATCAAGCTTCTCACAAAGTGATTCATCCTGGTTTGATTGGAACGACGAAGAAGCTGTGCTATTCCCAAACTGGGAAACTGGAATCACCTGATTTGAAAGTGGGATAACTTCTTCATCCCAACTCCTATGAGATTTATTCAACTTCCTGGTGATTCTCCACCACTTTATGTATCCAAATCAAGCTTCTCACAAAGTGATTCATCCTGGTTTGATTGGAACGACGAAGAAGCTGTGCTATTCCCAAACTGGGAAACTGGAATCACCTGATTTGAAAGTGGGATAACTTCTTCATCCAACTCCTATGAGATTTATTCAACTTCCTGGTGATTCTCCACCACTTTATGTATCCAAATCAAGCTTCTCACAAAGTGATTCATCCTGGTTTGATTGGAACGACGAAGAAGCTGTCTATTCCCAAACTGGGAAACTGGAATCACCTGATTTGAAAGTGGGATAACTTCTTCATCCCAACTCCTATGAGATTTATTCAACTTCCTGGTGATTCTCCACCACTTTATGTATCCAAATCAAGCTTCTCACAAAGTGATTCATCCTGGTTTGATTGGAACGACGAAGAAGCTGTCCTATTCCCAAACTGGGAAACTGGAATCACCTGATTTGAAAGTGGGATAACTTCTTCATCCCAACTCCTATGAGATTTATTCAACTTCCTGGTGATTCTCCACCACTTTATGTATCCAAATCAAGCTTCTCACAAAGTGATTCATCCTGGTTTGATTGGAACGACGAAGAAGCTGTCCTATTCCCAAACTGGGAAACTGGAATCACCTGATTTGAAAGTGGGATAACTTCTTCTTCCCAACTCCTATGAGATTTATTCAACTTCCTGGTGATTCTCCACCACTTTATGTATCCAAATCAAGCTTCTCACAAAGTGATTCATCCTGGTTTGATTGGAACGACGAAGAAGCTGTGCTATTCCCAAACTGGGAAACTGGAATCACCTGATTTGAAAGTGGGATAACTTCTTCATCCCAACTCCTATGAGATTTATTCAACTTCCTGGTGATTCTCCACCACTTTATGTATCCAAATCAAGCTTCTCACAAAGTGATTCATCCTGGTTTGATTGGAACGACGAAGAAGCTGTGCTATTCCCAAACTGGGAAACTGGAATCACCTGATTTGAAAGTGGGATAACTTCTTCTTCCCAACTCCTATGAGATTTATTCAACTTCCTGGTGATTCTCCACCACTTTATGTATCCAAATCAAGCTTCTCACAAAGTGATTCATCCTGGTTTGATTGGAACGACGAAGAAGCTGTCCTATTCCCAAACTGGGAAACTGGAATCACCTGATTTGAAAGTGGGATAACTTCTTCATCCCAACTCCTATGAGATTTATTCAACTTCCTGGTGATTCTCCACCACTTTATGTATCCAAATCAAGCTTCTCACAAAGTGATTCATCCTGGTTTGATTGGAACGACGAAGAAGCTGTCTATTCCCAAACTGGGAAACTGGAATCACCTGATTTGAAAGTGGGATAACTTCTTCTTGCCAACTCCTATGAGATTTATTCAACTTCCTGGTGATTCTCCACCACTTTATGTATCCAAATCAAGCTTCTCACAAAGTGATTCATCCTGGTTTGATTGGAACGACGAAGAAGCTGTGCTATTCCCAAACTGGGAAACTGGAATCACCTGATTTGAAAGTGGGATAACTTCTTCTTCCCAACTCCTATGAGATTTATTCAACTTCCTGGTGATTCTCCACCACTTTATGTATCCAAATCAAGCTTCTCACAAAGTGATTCATCCTGGTTTGATTGGAACGACGAAGAAGCTGTGCTATTCCCAAACTGGGAAACTGGAATCACCTGATTTGAAAGTGGGATAACTTCTTCTTCCCAACTCCTATGAGATTTATTCAACTTCCTGGTGATTCTCCACCACTTTATGTATCCAAATCAAGCTTCTCACAAAGTGATTCATCCTGGTTTGATTGGAACGACGAAGAAGCTGTCTATTCCCAAACTGGGAAACTGGAATCACCTGATTTGAAAGTGGGATAACTTCTTCATCCCAACTCCTATGAGATTTATTCAACTTCCTGGTGATTCTCCACCACTTTATGTATCCAAATCAAGCTTCTCACAAAGTGATTCATCCTGGTTTGATTGGAACGACGAAGAAGCTGTCCTATTCCCAAACTGGGAAACTGGAATCACCTGATTTGAAAGTGGGATAACTTCTTCTTGCCAACTCCTATGAGATTTATTCAACTTCCTGGTGATTCTCCACCACTTTATGTATCCAAATCAAGCTTCTCACAAAGTGATTCATCCTGGTTTGATTGGAACGACGAAGAAGCTGTCTATTCCCAAACTGGGAAACTGGAATCACCTGATTTGAAAGTGGGATAACTTCTTCTTCCCAACTCCTATGAGATTTATTCAACTTCCTGGTGATTCTCCACCACTTTATGTATCCAAATCAAGCTTCTCACAAAGTGATTCATCCTGGTTTGATTGGAACGACGAAGAAGCTGTGCTATTCCCAAACTGGGAAACTGGAATCACCTGATTTGAAAGTGGGATAACTTCTTCTTGCCAACTCCTATGAGATTTATTCAACTTCCTGGTGATTCTCCACCACTTTATGTATCCAAATCAAGCTTCTCACAAAGTGATTCATCCTGGTTTGATTGGAACGACGAAGAAGCTGTCTATTCCCAAACTGGGAAACTGGAATCACCTGATTTGAAAGTGGGATAACTTCTTCTTCCCAACTCCTATGAGATTTATTCAACTTCCTGGTGATTCTCCACCACTTTATGTATCCAAATCAAGCTTCTCACAAAGTGATTCATCCTGGTTTGATTGGAACGACGAAGAAGCTGTCCTATTCCCAAACTGGGAAACTGGAATCACCTGATTTGAAAGTGGGATAACTTCTTCTTGCCAACTCCTATGAGATTTATTCAACTTCCTGGTGATTCTCCACCACTTTATGTATCCAAATCAAGCTTCTCACAAAGTGATTCATCCTGGTTTGATTGGAACGACGAAGAAGCTGTCTATTCCCAAACTGGGAAACTGGAATCACCTGATTTGAAAGTGGGATAACTTCTTCATCCCAACTCCTATGAGATTTATTCAACTTCCTGGTGATTCTCCACCACTTTATGTATCCAAATCAAGCTTCTCACAAAGTGATTCATCCTGGTTTGATTGGAACGACGAAGAAGCTGTCTATTCCCAAACTGGGAAACTGGAATCACCTGATTTGAAAGTGGGATAACTTCTTCTTGCCAACTCCTATGAGATTTATTCAACTTCCTGGTGATTCTCCACCACTTTATGTATCCAAATCAAGCTTCTCACAAAGTGATTCATCCTGGTTTGATTGGAACGACGAAGAAGCTGTCTATTCCCAAACTGGGAAACTGGAATCACCTGATTTGAAAGTGGGATAACTTCTTCTTGCCAACTCCTATGAGATTTATTCAACTTCCTGGTGATTCTCCACCACTTTATGTATCCAAATCAAGCTTCTCACAAAGTGATTCATCCTGGTTTGATTGGAACGACGAAGAAGCTGTGCTATTCCCAAACTGGGAAACTGGAATCACCTGATTTGAAAGTGGGATAACTTCTTCATCCCAACTCCTATGAGATTTATTCAACTTCCTGGTGATTCTCCACCACTTTATGTATCCAAATCAAGCTTCTCACAAAGTGATTCATCCTGGTTTGATTGGAACGACGAAGAAGCTGTGCTATTCCCAAACTGGGAAACTGGAATCACCTGATTTGAAAGTGGGATAACTTCTTCTTCCAACTCCTATGAGATTTATTCAACTTCCTGGTGATTCTCCACCACTTTATGTATCCAAATCAAGCTTCTCACAAAGTGATTCATCCTGGTTTGATTGGAACGACGAAGAAGCTGTGCTATTCCCAAACTGGGAAACTGGAATCACCTGATTTGAAAGTGGGATAACTTCTTCATGCCAACTCCTATGAGATTTATTCAACTTCCTGGTGATTCTCCACCACTTTATGTATCCAAATCAAGCTTCTCACAAAGTGATTCATCCTGGTTTGATTGGAACGACGAAGAAGCTGTGCTATTCCCAAACTGGGAAACTGGAATCACCTGATTTGAAAGTGGGATAACTTCTTCTTCCAACTCCTATGAGATTTATTCAACTTCCTGGTGATTCTCCACCACTTTATGTATCCAAATCAAGCTTCTCACAAAGTGATTCATCCTGGTTTGATTGGAACGACGAGAAGCTGTCCTATTCCCAAACTGGGAAACTGGAATCACCTGATTTGAAAGTGGGATAACTTCTTCTTGCCAACTCCTATGAGATTTATTCAACTTCCTGGTGATTCTCCACCACTTTATGTATCCAAATCAAGCTTCTCACAAAGTGATTCATCCTGGTTTGATTGGAACGACGAAGAAGCTGTCTATTCCCAAACTGGGAAACTGGAATCACCTGATTTGAAAGTGGGATAACTTCTTCCCAACTCCTATGAGATTTATTCAACTTCCTGGTGATTCTCCACCACTTTATGTATCCAAATCAAGCTTCTCACAAAGTGATTCATCCTGGTTTGATTGGAACGACGAAGAAGCTGTCTATTCCCAAACTGGGAAACTGGAATCACCTGATTTGAAAGTGGGATAACTTCTTCATGCCAACTCCTATGAGATTTATTCAACTTCCTGGTGATTCTCCACCACTTTATGTATCCAAATCAAGCTTCTCACAAAGTGATTCATCCTGGTTTGATTGGAACGACGAAGAAGCTGTGCTATTCCCAAACTGGGAAACTGGAATCACCTGATTTGAAAGTGGGATAACTTCTTCTTGCCAACTCCTATGAGATTTATTCAACTTCCTGGTGATTCTCCACCACTTTATGTATCCAAATCAAGCTTCTCACAAAGTGATTCATCCTGGTTTGATTGGAACGACGAAGAAGCTGTGCTATTCCCAAACTGGGAAACTGGAATCACCTGATTTGAAAGTGGGATAACTTCTTCATCCCAACTCCTATGAGATTTATTCAACTTCCTGGTGATTCTCCACCACTTTATGTATCCAAATCAAGCTTCTCACAAAGTGATTCATCCTGGTTTGATTGGAACGACGAAGAAGCTGTCCTATTCCCAAACTGGGAAACTGGAATCACCTGATTTGAAAGTGGGATAACTTCTTCTTCCAACTCCTATGAGATTTATTCAACTTCCTGGTGATTCTCCACCACTTTATGTATCCAAATCAAGCTTCTCACAAAGTGATTCATCCTGGTTTGATTGGAACGACGAAGAAGCTGTCTATTCCCAAACTGGGAAACTGGAATCACCTGATTTGAAAGTGGGATAACTTCTTCTTCCAACTCCTATGAGATTTATTCAACTTCCTGGTGATTCTCCACCACTTTATGTATCCAAATCAAGCTTCTCACAAAGTGATTCATCCTGGTTTGATTGGAACGACGATGAAGCTGTGCTATTCCCAAACTGGGAAACTGGAATCACCTGATTTGAAAGTGGGATAACTTCTTCTTGCCAACTCCTATGAGATTTATTCAACTTCCTGGTGATTCTCCACCACTTTATGTATCCAAATCAAGCTTCTCACAAAGTGATTCATCCTGGTTTGATTGGAACGACGAAGAAGCTGTCCTATTCCCAAACTGGGAAACTGGAATCACCTGATTTGAAAGTGGGATAACTTCTTCTTGCCAACTCCTATGAGATTTATTCAACTTCCTGGTGATTCTCCACCACTTTATGTATCCAAATCAAGCTTCTCACAAAGTGATTCATCCTGGTTTGATTGGAACGACGAAGAAGCTGTGCTATTCCCAAACTGGGAAACTGGAATCACCTGATTTGAAAGTGGGATAACTTCTTCTTGCCAACTCCTATGAGATTTATTCAACTTCCTGGTGATTCTCCACCACTTTATGTATCCAAATCAAGCTTCTCACAAAGTGATTCATCCTGGTTTGATTGGAACGACGAAGAAGCTGTCTTATTCCCAAACTGGGAAACTGGAATCACCTGATTTGAAAGTGGGATAACTTCTTCTTGCCAACTCCTATGAGATTTATTCAACTTCCTGGTGATTCTCCACCACTTTATGTATCCAAATCAAGCTTCTCACAAAGTGATTCATCCTGGTTTGATTGGAACGACGATGAAGCTGTGCTATTCCCAAACTGGGAAACTGGAATCACCTGATTTGAAAGTGGGATAACTTCTTCATCCCAACTCCTATGAGATTTATTCAACTTCCTGGTGATTCTCCACCACTTTATGTATCCAAATCAAGCTTCTCACAAAGTGATTCATCCTGGTTTGATTGGAACGACGAGGAAGCTGTGCTATTCCCAAACTGGGAAACTGGAATCACCTGATTTGAAAGTGGGATAACTTCTTCTTGCCAACTCCTATGAGATTTATTCAACTTCCTGGTGATTCTCCACCACTTTATGTATCCAAATCAAGCTTCTCACAAAGTGATTCATCCTGGTTTGATTGGAACGACGAAGAAGCTGTCTATTCCCAAACTGGGAAACTGGAATCACCTGATTTGAAAGTGGGATAACTTCTTCTTGCCAACTCCTATGAGATTTATTCAACTTCCTGGTGATTCTCCACCACTTTATGTATCCAAATCAAGCTTCTCACAAAGTGATTCATCCTGGTTTGATTGGAACGACGAAGAAGCTGTGCTATTCCCAAACTGGGAAACTGGAATCACCTGATTTGAAAGTGGGATAACTTCTTCTTGCCAACTCCTATGAGATTTATTCAACTTCCTGGTGATTCTCCACCACTTTATGTATCCAAATCAAGCTTCTCACAAAGTGATTCATCCTGGTTTGATTGGAACGACGAAGAAGCTGTGCTATTCCCAAACTGGGAAACTGGAATCACCTGATTTGAAAGTGGGATAACTTCTTCTTGCCAACTCCTATGAGATTTATTCAACTTCCTGGTGATTCTCCACCACTTTATGTATCCAAATCAAGCTTCTCACAAAGTGATTCATCCTGGTTTGATTGGAACGACGAAGAAGCTGTCTTATTCCCAAACTGGGAAACTGGAATCACCTGATTTGAAAGTGGGATAACTTCTTCATCCCAACTCCTATGAGATTTATTCAACTTCCTGGTGATTCTCCACCACTTTATGTATCCAAATCAAGCTTCTCACAAAGTGATTCATCCTGGTTTGATTGGAACGACGAAGAAGCTGTCTATTCCCAAACTGGGAAACTGGAATCACCTGATTTGAAAGTGGGATAACTTCTTCTTGCCAACTCCTATGAGATTTATTCAACTTCCTGGTGATTCTCCACCACTTTATGTATCCAAATCAAGCTTCTCACAAAGTGATTCATCCTGGTTTGATTGGAACGACGAAGAAGCTGTCTATTCCCAAACTGGGAAACTGGAATCACCTGATTTGAAAGTGGGATAACTTCTTCTTGCCAACTCCTATGAGATTTATTCAACTTCCTGGTGATTCTCCACCACTTTATGTATCCAAATCAAGCTTCTCACAAAGTGATTCATCCTGGTTTGATTGGAACGACGATGAAGCTGTGCTATTCCCAAACTGGGAAACTGGAATCACCTGATTTGAAAGTGGGATAACTTCTTCATCCCAACTCCTATGAGATTTATTCAACTTCCTGGTGATTCTCCACCACTTTATGTATCCAAATCAAGCTTCTCACAAAGTGATTCATCCTGGTTTGATTGGAACGACGAGGAAGCTGTCCTATTCCCAAACTGGGAAACTGGAATCACCTGATTTGAAAGTGGGATAACTTCTTCTTGCCAACTCCTATGAGATTTATTCAACTTCCTGGTGATTCTCCACCACTTTATGTATCCAAATCAAGCTTCTCACAAAGTGATTCATCCTGGTTTGATTGGAACGACGAAGAAGCTGTCTTATTCCCAAACTGGGAAACTGGAATCACCTGATTTGAAAGTGGGATAACTTCTTCTTGCCAACTCCTATGAGATTTATTCAACTTCCTGGTGATTCTCCACCACTTTATGTATCCAAATCAAGCTTCTCACAAAGTGATTCATCCTGGTTTGATTGGAACGACGATGAAGCTGTGCTATTCCCAAACTGGGAAACTGGAATCACCTGATTTGAAAGTGGGATAACTTCTTCTTGTCAACTCCTATGAGATTTATTCAACTTCCTGGTGATTCTCCACCACTTTATGTATCCAAATCAAGCTTCTCACAAAGTGATTCATCCTGGTTTGATTGGAACGACGAGGAAGCTGTCCTATTCCCAAACTGGGAAACTGGAATCACCTGATTTGAAAGTGGGATAACTTCTTCTTGCCAACTCCTATGAGATTTATTCAACTTCCTGGTGATTCTCCACCACTTTATGTATCCAAATCAAGCTTCTCACAAAGTGAGTCATCCTGGTTTGATTGGAACGACGAAGAAGCTGTCTTATTCCCAAACTGGGAAACTGGAATCACCTGATTTGAAAGTGGGATAACTTCTTCTTGCCAACTCCTATGAGATTTATTCAACTTCCTGGTGATTCTCCACCACTTTATGTATCCAAATCAAGCTTCTCACAAAGTGATTCATCCTGGTTTGATTGGAACGACGATGAAGCTGTGCTATTCCCAAACTGGGAAACTGGAATCACCTGATTTGAAAGTGGGATAACTTCTTCTTGTCAACTCCTATGAGATTTATTCAACTTCCTGGTGATTCTCCACCACTTTATGTATCCAAATCAAGCTTCTCACAAAGTGATTCATCCTGGTTTAATTGGAACGACGAGGAAGTTGTCCTATTCCCAAACTGGGAAACTGGAATCACCTGATTTGAAAGTGGGATAACTTCTTCTTACCAACTCCTATGAGATTTATTCAACTTCCTGGTGATTCTCCACCACTTTATGTATCCAAATCAAGCTTCTCACAAAGTGATTCATCCTGGTTTAATTGGAACGACGAGGAAGCTGTCCTATTCCCAAACTGGGAAACTGGAATCACCTGATTTGAAAGTGGGATAACTTCTTCTTACCAACTCCTATGAGATTTATTCAACTTCCTGGTGATTCTCCACCACTTTATGTATCCAAATCAAGCTTCTCACAAAGTGAGTCATCCTGGTTTGATTGGAACGACGAAGAAGCTGTCTTATTCCCAAACTGGGAAACTGGAATCACCTGATTTGAAAGTGGGATAACTTCTTCTTGTCAACTCCTATGAGATTTATTCAACTTCCTGGTGATTCTACACCACTTTATGTATCCAAATCAAGCTTCTCACTAAGTGATTCATCCTGGTTTGATTGGAACGACGATGAAGCTGTGCTATTCCCAAACTGGGAAACTGGAATCACCTGATTTGAAAGTGGGATAACTTCTTCTTGTCAACTCCTATGAGAGTTATTCAACTTCCTGGTGATTCTCCACCACTTTATGTATCCAAATCAAGCTTCTCACAAAGTGATTCATTCTGGCTTAATTGGAACGACGAGGAAGTTGTCCTATTCCCAAACTGGGAAACTGGAATCACCTGATTTGAAAGTGGGATAACTTCTTCTTGCCAACTCCTATGAGATTTATTCAACTTCCTGGTGATTTTCCACCACTTTATGTATCCAAATCAAGCTTCTCACAAAGTGAGTCATCCTGGTTTGATTGGAACGACGAAGAAGCTGTCTTATTCCCAAACTGGGAAACTGGAATCACCAGATTTGAAAGTGGGATAACTTCTTCTTGCCAACTCCTATGAGATTTATTCAACTTCCTTGTGATTCTCCACCACTTTATGTATCCAAATCAAGCTTCTCACGAAGTGATTCATCCTGGTTTGATTGGAACGACGATGAAGCTGTGCTATTCCCAAACTGGGAAACTGGAATCACCTGATTTGAAAGTGGGATAACTTCTTCTTGTCAATACCTATGAGATTTATTCAACTTCCTGGTGATTCTCCACCACTTTATGTATCCAAATCAAGCTTCTCACAAAGTGATTCATTCTGGCTTAATTGGAACGACGAGGAAGTTGTCCTATTCCCAAACTGGGAAACTGGAATCACCTGATTTGAAAGTGGGATAACTTCTTCTTGATCCATCATCCAAGGATCAGGTCGTCCATCCTTGCCCATGATCAGATCACACACGGCCTGCCTTACCAACACCAAGGTTGATAACCAGCAATTCCTTATGATCAATATCATAAGTGACAATATGTTCCAGCACACAAACATATGATCAGATATCCTAACACAAGGATCTGACCCCAATATGCCCTCAGGTGCAATATCGACCGCAAGCAAACCTGCTCCAAAAATCAATTAAAATTCATGACAATTCATGATAAATCATAACTAAGAGAATGGTCCAATCAGATTTCCCAGAACCGGCCTCCATCCCATAGATCTCGGCCAAGATCAGCCAAACCGGCCCAAGGGACCATCTCTATCTCTTTTAGGATTGAGTAGAGTAATCTGAGTGAATAAGAAAGACTAGAAGTGATTTAGAAGAGATTTGAGTATGAAATGAGATTAAGAGTCTAGTATAGAACCATTGAGAGACTAAAAGACTAAGAGAGACTCATAACTTGCTTGATTATATTAATGAGAGAGTTTACATATTTATATGAAGAGAGAGCTTAGGGTTTTCGTAAACAAGAGGATAAGATAAGCATGTGGAGTCAAGGCTTAATTCAAAACCATCCAATGAGGTGATCAATCCGTGTGAAGCATCTTTAGCTGGCTGCTGCCTTTTGCTTTTACTTTCCAGCTGTGACAGCCTGTCCAAGACTCTCCCTTATCCTTTCCAACGGTCTGATCCATCCCACAAAGGCTAAGGTAACTTCTCCTCTTTACCTAAGTAACCCGGGTAACTCAAGGTAAGGTTTGGTTGAGCTTTGGTCGATCCCATCTTGTACGGTCATGTACGGCCTTGTACGGCCTTGTACGGACTGGTTGATCTCAAAGCTCCGAAACCTTCCTAGCCTTCCTTATCCTCATTCTACTCAAGCCTCATCTCCCTTCTTCACTTAACTCTCCTCATCTTAACAATCTCTAAATCAATCCCTAAAAACTCATTAGGATCCATGATAATTCATGATAAATCTTAACTAAGAGAATGGTCAAGTCAGAATTCCAAGAACCAATCTCGATCCTATGGATCTCGACCTAGAACAGCCCCACCGGCCACCTTGACCATCTCGAAATCAATCAGATAAAAATCCCCAAATACCATGATAATTCATGATAATTCACCACTAAGAGGATTCCAAAGTCAGATCGCCATAAATCCATCAGGAAGTAGGAGATCCGGACTTAGCTGCCAAACCAAGGCCATGGAGGGTTCTTCTGAACCGGCCAAGCCATGGTTCAGTGCTACTATGTCTAATCATCAATCTCAATCATAAGAAGAAGAAATAATATGATTAATAATCATAAAACAGAGTAAGGTGTAACTGCAGGACCAGATCAGCCCATAGTGTACCAGACTATGTCCAATGGTCTGCAGTCCCCACCTGTTACCTCATCAAGGGCATCCATGCTCCTCCTAGCACGCCTTCATAAAACCCTTATCACATACTTCCAGTATTGATAAGATCTAACCAAGGTTCGTGCCCATCACTCCTTCCATGGAACTTCCATGAAACCAGTTTCTATACTGCATCCATCTTCAAGGCTGTTCATGCCTTTGAGAGTGGAGTCAAGCCTTCCCCCTTCTCTCCTAACCAATTGCGTGTGTTCCCAAGACACAGAGGAAGCCTTAGACATGATCATCCATGATCAATCACCATCCAAAGGTCGTGCATCACTTCCCTCTTTGTTCCCCATGAAACTGCTTTCCACACCAATCTCCCTTTAAGGCTGCATTGGCCCTTGGGAATGGATTCCGGCCAACTTCCTCCTTTCCTCACCATTTGCGTGTGTTCACAGGCTCCAGATAAGGCTTTGGGTGTTGTCAAAAATGATCAAAACCGTTCAGAGGGTCGTTCTCAACTTCCCCCTTGATCTGCCCCAAAACTGTCTCTTTATGGCCTTCACACCACCATGGGTCTTGGATTGGGAATCCGACCAACTCTCTGTATTTTTCTCTGGATTCTTTGTATTTCAGGGTGTAGAAGGAAGCCCTGGCGTGCCTGCTGTTGACATGAAGACATTCAGAGTATAAACAAGAAGTAGAGATCAAGAGAAGCATGCTTGATGAGGAATTAAGTGGCGCATCCGTACAAGAGTGTACGGATATCTCTCCCTTGACCTAGCTTGGATATCAAGGCAAGTAATGGTAAGGCATTGACATAAGATCACGTGTAAGAGCATCCTAAGTCCCTGGAGTTGTTTAATATAAAGAAGGTGACCGTTGGAAGCTAAGGAACAAAGTAAGATCACATGTGAGGTTAAGGAAGAGAGAGATTGGCGAGAGGTCACTATCACCTCACCTGTCCGAGCTCAGCTTGTCTTATTTGTCTCCATTGTTTATAGTTTCTTGTTTGTCTTAGTATAGCAACTTGTAGTCTATATTAAGGATGTAACCAGGCACAAAATGAATCAAGGAAATGAGTTCCTCTTCTCTTTAGTCTTATGCGACTCACTTCCTCTCTCTCTCTCTCAATACTCTTCACCTTCTTCATAATTCTCAGAATGACTTAAACAAATCTCATAAACTTTCATGGTATCAGAGCAACCTTACTCTTGAGACCTAAAACTTTTCTTTCTTCCGCAAATTCTCTGTGTTCTAATTCTATTTTTGGCAAAGTTCATCTTGTTCTTGATTCTTTGTTTCCAGAATTTGCCAAAAATAGCAAAGACCATCCGAAACCTTTTCCTTTCTTTCTCTCTTGATGGATACCTCTGAGAACACACAGATGGTGATGATACCAGTCACACTCAAGGGTCCTAACTACCTGACATGGGCAAGACTTGCCAAAACAGCTCTCGGAGGCAGAAGTCTTTGGGAAATTGTTGAAGAAGGCCGCCCCACCAAGAAGACTGTCCTAGGAGAGGATGGCAAAGAGGTGGTGGTTGCGGATGCTGGGGAGAAGAAGAAAGGTCAGGAAGACCTCATGGTGTTGTCTATCATCCAGAATAGCCTCGCTCCTTCTCTCCAAGAGGCTTATGCCTTTTGTGAGACTTCCAAAGAGTTGTGGGACACTCTTAAGAAGGTGTATGCCAATAAATCCAACATAAGCAAGGTGTATGAAGTGAAAGGAGCCATCAACTCCCTCAGTCAAGAGGACACAGACTTTGATGCTCACTTTGGGAAGTTCCGGTCCCTATGGGCTGAGCTAGAGATGCTCAGGCCAGCCACTGTCGACCCAGATGTTCTCCATGAGAGGAGAGAGCAGGATAAGGTCTTTGCCTTACTACTTAACCCGGGGTATGATGACCTAATCAGGCACATACTGAGGAACAAGGAGCTTCCCTCCCTTGATGAAGTGTGTGCTGAGATTCAAAAGGAGCACGGCTCAGTGGGTCTCTTTAAGAGAAAGGGAGAGATGGTGATGGCCAATCAAGCTGAAGGAGCCGAGAACAAACCTGCCGGAGTAGCCAACAAAGGATACTACAAGCCGGAGGATAAGAAGGTGTGGGTGTGTGACCACTGCAAGAAGAAGGGTCATGGGAAGGACAAGTGCTGGATCCTTCACCCACATCTCAAACCGGCCAAATTCAGAACTGAAGGAAGGGCCAACTACTCGGGTGACATTGGAGAGACATTCAACCGCTCTCAAGCTGTTGAGGAGAAGAAGCATGGCCATGATGATACCATCAAGAAGTCTGACATTGAGGCTCTCATCAAAGCTCTTAAGGAGTCCGGTAACACCCTTGGAACTTCTCTTAATGCTACTTATCACACGCCTAGAGGTCTCTTTACTTCTTATCAAGTAGCTCACCAAACTGAGAGAGTTAAGCCTTTAGTTATAGACTCAGGCGCCTCTCACCATATGATAAGTGATGTTAACTTGATTAGTAACATAGAACCTGTGATAGGCAATGTGATGATAGCTAATGGTGATAAAATTCCAATTAAGGGAGTAGGAACACTTAAGCTGTTTGATAAAGACTCTAAAGCTTTCTACATGCCTACTTTTGCCTCTAACCTTCTATCTGTAAAAAGGGCTACTACTGATCTAAATTGTAATGTCATATTTAGTCCTAATGAAGTTGTGTTTCAGGATATTGAGACTCTTAAGTTGATTGGCAAAGGTGTGACAAAGGGAGATCTCTACCTTCTTGAAGACGCCAAGACTCCTTCTTATTTATCTTCAGCTTTTAGTTCAATTCCTGTTTTAGATCATGATGTATTGTGGCATGCTAGGCTAGGCCATCCTCATTCCCGTGCACTGAACTTGTTGTTACCTGATATTTCTTTTAAAAATGATGGCTGTGAAGCTTGTATCCTTGGTAAACATTGCAAGACCGTTTTCCCTAAGTCATCTACAATCTATGAAAATTGCTTTGATCTTATACACTCTGATGTTTGGACTGCACCATGCATATCTAGGGAGAATCATAAGTATTTTGTCACATTTATAGATCAGAAATCAAAATATACTTGGCTGACTATGATTCCAACTAAAGATAGAGTGCTAGATGCTTTCATTAACTTCCAAACTTACATAACTAATCAATTCAATGTTAAGATCAAAGTGTTCAGGTCAGACAATGGGGGGGAATACACAAGTCATGGTTTCAAAAATCACCTAGCCAAGCATGGAATACTTCATCAAACGAGCTGTCCATATACACCCCAACAGAATGGGGTGGCTGAGAGGAAAAACCGACACCTTATGGGCGTGGCCAGATCCATGATGTTTCAGACCAATGTTCCTAAGCGGTTCTGGAGTGATGCAGTCATGACAGCATGTTATCTGATCAACCGCACCCCAACCAGAATCCTTGGTGATCTCACACCATATGAGGTACTGAACAAAAGAAAACCCTCTATTGATCATTTACGTGTATTTGGTTGCTTGTGTTATGTCTTGCAGCCAGATGGACAGAGAAACAAGTTTGAGCCACGGAGCACCAAGGCAGTTTTCCTTGGCTATTCCACTACCCAAAAGGGGTATAAATGCTATGTTCCAGAGGCCAGGAGGGTCTTAGTCTCCAGAGATGTAAAGTTTGTGGAATCCAGAGGATACTTTGAGAAGAAAAGTTGGGATGAGCTCAAGGATCTCTCTCAACCTTCCTCGGACAGAGCAGACACACTAAGGCGGCTTATGCAGAACTTGGGAATCAGTTTGTTTCCATCTGCTGGCACTCAGGACACTGGAGCTGTTCCGGAGACAGTGAGAGCTCCACA
Organism: Brassica napus; assembly: GCF_020379485.1. NCBI lineage: Eukaryota > Viridiplantae > Streptophyta > Magnoliopsida > Brassicales > Brassicaceae > Brassica > Brassica napus. Next base: position 152,366 of record NW_026015087.1, read on the forward strand.
AGATTCTACAGCAACCCATCATCCTCATCCTGATCCTGAAGGGGGGAACAACAATGATCATGAGGGTGAGAGCAATGATCCTAATGTTCATGATCCGGATGAGCAGATGCAGCAAGAGGCTGACCAAACCGCTGATGTGAACTCTGGAGGAGCCGAATCAAGTGGACAAGAATATGAGATTTGTAGAGTTCTCTTCTCTTGTTGTATGTGTGTGTGTATACTCCAATGGAGAAAGATGAGAGCTTGTTCTAGGTGATTTAGAAAGAGAGATTGATGAGAGTGTTTATGAGAGAATAAGAGACTTAGGAACAAAGATTAAGAGACTGAGAGATTAGGAGAATAAGAGATTAGAGATTAGGGTTTTAGATTCAAGAACAAGTTTATCATTCATGAAGTGGAGAGGGGAAATCCCCCTTACTCCCTTAGTTCTCTTACAAACGACATTACTCAGCTTATATATGAGCTTCACACAACTCAGATCATAAACCTAGATCCTAAGGCTGTAAATACAAGATAGAATGGATGGTAAGGATGAGAGAAGACTGGTCTTGATGTGGCTGGAGCTAGCTGGCGACTTTGGACTGAATGGAGAGCTCAGATTGCTTCATTTGAATGAAGGGAGGAGATTGGTCTTGCTGTAAAGGTAAAGCACCTTTACCTTTCCAGCTTGCACATACAGCTCACTCTGATCCCTTTGGTATATTCCCTTTCCCTCTCACACTTCAACGGTCACTATAGGAAAGGATAGAATCAGAGTGAACCGCCCTCACATTGCACATCTTGATTTGGGCTGAACCGGATGACTTGGGCGTGTGGAGTGGCCGTACGGTTGATGGTATGGACCTCCTGTCCGTACCACAATCCCTAACTATGCACATTGCCTTATCTCCTTCTTGACTGATCCCAAACACCTTCATGATTCACCCTAGACCGTACAAGGCCGTACTGAACGCCCTATCTTTGCACCACACTTCCATCTTCTCTCTAACTCCTCCAAAGCCTTCACATGATCAGTCTAAGTCTTTCCTAGACTTAACTTCACAAGATAACTACTTCAGAACACTTCTGAAGCTTGATTGAACTCTTCTAGACATCTTCTAGAGCTTGCCCTATTGTTGTACAAGCTCTATCTTCTCTTCAGTTAAACACTCCCCCTCAAGCTTGACTTTAGGAGATCCTAAGCCAAGCTTGGAACTCTGAAGAGTCTCCCTCATTAAAAACCTTACAAGGAAAACCCATTGGGACAAAACCTTGCAAGGGAAAAAGAGTAGAGCTCTCCAAAGCCTAGGGATTGGCCAGTGAACTCTTGTGCCTTAGAACCAGTGTGGTTGGACACAAGAAGTTCTGGATCACGGCCTAAACTGGTGCAGCAACTCCTCAAGACTTTGCGCACTCAACAACTTAGCTTCACCTCTTCATGGAACTGGTTTGAAGTCTCCCCCTCTCAACTGACTTCACAGCCTTCTTAGAGAAGCTAGGACACGACCAGATCATCTTCAAAGCACCAGTGAGGCTGATCAACACTTCATACACGGCTTGCCCTCTTCATAGAACTGGTTTGGATCTCCCCCTCTCAACAGACTTTATAGCCACCTTAGAGAAGCTAGGAAATGACCAGGAACACCTTTAGTGAGGCTCAAGCAATGGTACCTGATACATTATCCCAAAGGTGCATCAGTACCTATCAAAAACAAGAAAATGAATATCCTGCATCACATTTGATGCACACAATCTCACAATTCAATCATAATCATCTTAAGTATCTTTTCAAGCACAAGCAATGAAATAAGATGAATGAAAAAGATTGAAAAGAGTTTTAAAAGTCTAAGGGAACTTCCCTTGTGTTTTTGTGAGTTTCCTAACTCGGCCAATGCACCATCTTCATGGCATCATCAACTTCTTGGAACGGCAGAATGGATTCATCAGCTTCTCCTCAATCACCTCTCATTGAAGCCGCATTGATGGAGAGCTTTCTTCCTCACTCTCCAAGGCTGCTCTGAACAGCCTCTTGCCTAGACACGCCACTGACTTGGTCCGGTTGATGATCCTTGAAGAAGCTTGTGACCATGGATCATATGCATTAAGACTCCCCCTCAAGCTTAGAACCGAGACTAGAAGGAGCTAAGCTTGTGATGATCCTATGCATCTCCATGGTCTAATAACGATCATCTTTCATGATAGCTTTCTTCTTGTGAGTTTACTCTCTTCCTTAACCAGGAACTAGGGTGTTTGAATCACCATAGAGAGTCTCACAAGACACACTTCTCATTGCATAATGACCCATGCTACACTTCCTGTAGTCTTTGGACTGGATATGTCCAATGGTATTATGCAATGGCCATCTCTCATTGCATAATCAATCACACTACACTTCCTGTAGATTATGGACTAACATGTCCTAGTGATGATATGCAATGGCACAAGACCTTTGTCACTACATTCTTAGCTGTTGGCGAGTTACATGTATCACTTTCCTTGTGTACCTAACACCACCACAACTCAATGCAAGATCAGATCATCCCATTGGGATCAAACCAAGATAATTTATCCTGTTTGATCACAATCCTAAAGCATTAACTATATGAATGCAACAGGTTCAATCCATGAGACATATTAATCAAGACCAATGATGCAAGCAACTTAGACAATTTCTAAGGGTTAGGAGGTTTGCTTACAAACAAGAGATCCGAGCTGATCTCTTGAACCTCCATGGGCACGGTTCACTTGAACTTGGCAGATTTGATGCTTGGATTCAGTATCCAACACCTCTCCTTGGTGTGCCCATCCCTCTTGCAAGATCTTGCATTGCGTCCATCATCCAATCCGTCTATTATTCCCGAATAACTAGATAAACTAACCTTTATGTTTTCAGGGTCTTGCCGTGGAAGAGTGTATCTTGGCTAAGCCGGCTCATCTTGGAACTTCCCCGTTCACAAGTATGAAACCCAAACTTACCTCAACTCTCACTTGGCTCACCACAACTAAGGTTCCAAGTCATCTCAGTTTTCAGAAATAATTTCGGTTTGGAACTCAACATCTTTGAGCACTGTCCGTAACAGGATCAAGCATGCTCTGATACCAACTTGTAAGACCCGATCCCGGCCGACTAGGCCGCGGTCGATGCCTCACGTCGCTCAGTCCATACCCGGACCGAACCTCTAAAAATTTTTCCCTTTTTTTAAAATATCGCCCATTGGCGAGGGCTAACTCAGATCCTAGCTCAAGACTACCTTAGTCATTCCCTAGCTAGATCCTTTCAACTTATGCACAGCGGAATAGTATCTACTTAAACATTGATCAATAACCAATATAATACTTGTCTGGTTGAATCACCTCGGCTAATGGTTAGTATACTCAACTACCAGCTAGCTCCAAGGTCAATCCCGAACCCAAATCAAGGCATACAAATCTGAGGTTCCATTCCCCTAACCATTCTATCTAGATCTATGCAACATTGCTAGATCATACCTTTGCTACATCCACGGAGCTTGTTAGCTCATCGGCCCAACTACTCTAGCTGAATGAACTCATAAACCAGCTGATCGAGCTGTCACACTTGAACTGAGCTAGGACCGAGCTATGGCCAGCTGCCATATACTGCGTCCAGCTCCTTTACACACACAAAACAACTCCCTTAGGTACTTAGTCATTCAGCCAACCATCCCCACAGACACAAGTAACCCTTGAGAAGTCTTCAAACAGCTAAGGACATGCATCTGGCCCTTACCGGCTCATGCACTGTCCCACATCCTTTTTGCCTTATCAACTTATGATACCAAATCCAGCTCATGGACTAACAATGCCCATCAGATCCTGAATCAATCTACCAACCACCCCACATGACTCAGAACTGATGAGTCTTCATACTTCCTAATCAGTCATGGAACCATGTCCCACTGAACCTGATTAGTGTTGCTCTTACCACCGGTGCATCCTTTGATCAATCAGATCAGACACCTTGATCCATCATCCAAGGATCAGGTCGTCCATCCTTGCCCATGATCAGATCACACACGGCCTGCCTTACCAACACCAAGGTTGATAACCAGCAATTCCTTATGATCAATATCATAAGTGACAATATGTTCCAGCACACAAACATATGATCAGATATCCTAACACAAGGATCTGACCCCAATATGCCCTCAGGTGCAATATCGACCGCAAGCAAACCTGCTCCAAAAATCAATTAAAATTCATGACAATTCATGATAAATCATAACTAAGAGAATGGTCCAATCAGATTTCCCAGAACCGGCCTCCATCCCATAGATCTCGGCCAAGATCAGCCAAACCGGCCCAAGGGACCATCTCTATCTCTTTTAGGATTGAGTAGAGTAATCTGAGTGAATAAGAAAGACTAGAAATGATTTAGAAGAGATTTGAGTATGAAATGAGATTAAGAGTCTAGTATAGAACCATTGAGAGACTAAAAGACTAAGAGAGACTCATAACTTGCTTGATTATATTAATGAGAGAGTTTACATATTTATATGAAGAGAGAGCTTAGGGTTTTCGTAAACAAGAGGATAAGATAAGCATGTGGAGTCAAGGCTTAATTCAAAACCATCCAATGAGGTGATCAATCCGTGTGAAGCATCTTTAGCTGGCTGCTGCCTTTTGCTTTTACTTTCCAGCTGTGACAGCCTGTCCAAGACTCTCCCTTATCCTTTCCAACGGTCTGATCCATCCCACAAAGGCTAAGGTAACTTCTCCTCTTTACCTAAGTAACCCGGGTAACTCAAGGTAAGGTTTGGTTGAGCTTTGGTCGATCCCATCTTGTACGGTCATGTACGGCCTTGTACGGCCTTGTACGGACTGGTTGATCTCAAAGCTCCCAAACCTTCCTAGCCTTCCTTATCCTCATTCTACTCAAGCCTCATCTCCCTTCTTCACTTAACTCTCCTCATCTTAACACTCCCCCTCAAGCTTAGCTTTGTGAAAGTCTAAGCTTGGACAGCCATGAGATCTTCCTCATTAAAAACCTCACTAAGGAAAACCCATTGGGACAAAACCTTAATGAGGGAAATAGAGTAAAGATCTCACAGCTAAGGGGATCAGCTCCTTCTCTTCCCAAGATCTATGAGTCCCAATTTTATGTGAATGGACTCCATAGTCTTTTGTCTTGCCGCCTTGGTGAACACATCAGCCAACTGATCTTCACTTCTCGTATAGCAAGGTAAGATCACTCCAAGCACAATCATCTGTCTCACCTTGTGGAAATCAACCTCAATGTGCTTGGTTCTCTCATGGAACACCGAGTTGGATGCAATGTGAATGGCAGCTTGATTGTCGCAATGCATTGTCATTGGAGTGGCTTGATCAATCTCCAAGTGCTTCAAGATGCCTTTGATCCACACCAACTCGTTTGTCAGCTTCAGCATAGCTCTATACTCAGCTTCTGCACTTGAACATGACACCACCTTCTGCTTCTTGCTCTTCCAAGTCACCAAGTTGCCTCCAATGAATGTGCAATAGCCTGTGCTTGATCTCCTGTCAGCTCTATCTCCTGCCCAATCAGCATCACAATAGCCCACCACTTCTGTGCTTCCATTGCACCCCATCCATACTCCTTGATCCGGCGAGCCATTCAGATACATCAACAGCCTCTCCACCATGCGCCAGTGATGTTCCTTGGGAAGCTGCATGTGTTGGCTCACCTGATTCACAGCAAAACATATATCAGGCCTTGTAATGGTAAGGTAAATCAATTTGCCAACAAGTGTTCTATAGAGTTTAGGATCATGAAATGGCTTGCTGTCTTCAATCTCCCCCTCTCTTGGTACTTTGTAGCCATCCTCCATTGGCATCCTTGCTGTCTTGCCTCCATAAGCACCTGCACCTTTCAAAAGATCAAGTGTATACTTCCTTTGGGACATGAACAAACCTTCCTTGGATCTACAAATCTAAATTCCAAGAAAGTATTTCATTTCTCCCAAGTCTTTGATTTCAAACATAGACTTTAGAAACTCCTTGGTTGCTTTGATACCTTCCTTATCACTCCCAGTGATAATGATATCATCCACATACACAAGGAGAGCAACCATACCTGAGGGTGTCGTGAGTGTAAAAAGAGTGTGATCCAATTCTGACTTCTTGAAGCCTCGGCCATTCAGAGTTGTGCTCAACTTGTTATACCAAGCTCTTGGTGATTGCTTCAACCCATAAATGGCTTTCTTTAGCCTCAGTACATTCCCTCTCTTCACTAGATGTTCCAAACCTGGTGGAGGATACATATAGACTTCATCCTCAAGCTCTCCTTGTAGAAATGCATTCTTTACATCCATTTGCCACAATCCCCATCCAAGGTTCACAGCCAAGCTTAAAACAATCCTAATGGTGTGTAGCTTGGCTACTGGTGCAAATGTCTCAATGTAATCCTCTCCATATGTCTGAGTGAACCCTCTTGCTACTAGTCTAGTCTTCTTCCTCTCAATCGACCCATCAGCCTTGTACTTGATTGTAAAGATCCATCTACTAGACACAGCCTTCTTTCCTTTTGGTAGTTCACTCTCATACCATGTATCATTCTTTATCATAGCTCCTGCCTCAGCTCCTACTGATTCCTTCCATTCCTTATCTTCCATTTCCTCTTCATAGCTTCTTGGAATGTGATTCTCATCTAAGTTTACCATAAATGCACAATGTGCTTCTGGATATTGAGCAAAAGAACACACGGCCTGAGTAGGATGCTTCACAGCTTGGGCATTGTAGTACACTCTTGTGTTTACCCAACTGGAAGGATCCTTTCTCAGCCTTGTACTCCTTCTCAACACTGGCCCTTCTTGCGCCATCTCTTGTTCTTCTTCTTCTTGTGGTAGCACACTTGTTTCAGATCTTTCATCTCCTAGCTGACTTGCTCAGCTCCCTCTTCCCTTAGCTGACTCTCTTCAGCTTCTTCTTGTTGAGCATTTGATTCCACAGCTTGATCATGAGAACCAGAACTCTCTTCTCTACTTGTCTCTTCACGGTTTTGAGTTCTTGTTTCATTCCCCCCTTCATGGTCAAGATTGGAAGTCTGATGATCCGGTACTGGAGTAGTGCTTCTCCCACCTTGATTCATGTTGATTCCAAGACCCTCTAGGATGATCCTCAAGGTTTCAGCTCTATCCGAAGTAAGATCTTTCAAATCTTCTTGAATCTGCTCCTCATATTATCCTTTTTCCTCAACAAACTTCACTTCTCTAGATACTAACACTCTCCTTGTGTTAGGATCATAGCACTTGTATCCTTTCTGACTTGATGAATATCCAATAAACATTGCCTTTGAACTCTTAGCTTCTAGCTTGTTTCTTATCTCTCCAGGCACCATCACAAAACACAAACATCCAAAGATCTTCATATGCTCTAGAGAGGGCTTGTACTGATTCAGTACCTCAAATGGTGATTGTCCTTGAAGAATCAGAGTTGGTGTCCTGTTGATGAGATAACAAGCCGTAGCAACTGCATCACTCCAAAACTTCTTAGGCACGTTGGATTGAAACATCATGGACCTGGCTACTTCCATCAAATGCCTGTTCTTCCTCTCAGCCACACCATTCTGTTGTGGGGTATAGGGACAGCTTGTTTGATGAAGGATTCCATGCTGAGATAAGTGTAGCTTGAATGCTTTTCCCGTGTACTCTCCTCCATTATCTGACCTGAAAATCTTTATCTTGGCATTGTAATGGTTAGTCACATAGGATTGAAAGTTTTTTAAATGCATCAAGTACCCTATCTTTGGTTGGAATTAAGGTTAACCAGGTGTATTTGGATTTTTCATCAATGAAAGTTACATAATACTTATGGTTTTCTCTAGATAGGCAAGGTGCAGTCCAAACATCAGAATGAATAAGATCAAAACACTTTTCATAAACAGTAGTAGACTTGGTAAAGACAGTTCTACAATGCTTGCCTAAAATGCAAGCTTCACAATCATTATTCTCAAAGGAAACACCTGGCAACATCAGTTTTAAAGCCTTATTATGAGGGTGTCCTAATCTAGCATGCCACAATGCATTTTTACTTAATCTAGAAACAGGAGTGAGATCTTCAAGTAAATATAGCTCTCCTTTAGTCACTCCCTTTCCAATCATCTTGCTGCTTTTAATATCCTGAAACTTCACATCATTAGGACTGAATATAACATTACAATGTAAATCAGTAGCACATTTCTTAACAGATAATAAGTTTGAAGTAAATTCAGGCATATAAAAAGCTTCAGTTTCCTTATCAAACAGTTTAAGACTTCCTATTCCTCTAATAGGAATCTTATCTCCATTAGCAATCATCACATTTCCATTCATTGGTACAATGTTCTTAATCAAGTTAGTGTCACTTATCATATGATGAGATGCACCTGAATCAATTACTAATGGCTTAATGTCATGAGACTTAGCAATATGCGCAAGGATACTAGATGGTTTGAATGCATGATCATTTCTAGCAAAGTTTGCAATCCTAGATTGATTTACCATTTCTATCAAGCTCTCATGCATCCTATCAGTTCTAGTTAGATTCTTATAGTTCTCTACCACCCTAGCACCAAAAGAATACCCAAAGATGTTACCATTCTCCTTGAGCAACTTCATGAGAGCATCAAGGTCGGATCTCCTTAGATACTCTTGATCATTGTTCCCACGGTTGCTTGGTGCCCCGGTGTAGGCTACAAGAGACTTCCCATCACCTGCCTCACGCCCATCTATCTCCTTTCCTTTGCTTGTACCAGCTCCACCCGTTCCATCTGATGCATTAGCCCTTGCCTCACGGTCCTTCATGAACTTTGCCGGCTTGAGGTGTGGGTGAAGGATCCAGCATTGGCTCTTCTTGTGGCCATGCTTCTTGCAGTGATCACAGTTCCCATTGAACCTCCTCTCCTCAAACTTCCCATGCGCAGCAGCCTTGTTTGCTTGTGGAGCTTCACTCCCCTCCTCTTGAGTTGCTTGACTTGCAAGGGAAAGGTCTCCTTTCTTTGCAAACAGGCCAATGGAGCCTTGCTCCTTCTGAATCCGCGCACACACATCCTCAAGGTCAGGTAGAGTGTCCTCCCTAAGCAGGTGCTGGATGAGACCGTTGTATGCCGGGTTTAGGGTGAGGAGGAGCCCAAAGACCTTATCTTGCTCTCTCCTCTTGTTAAGCTCATCAGCATCCGTTGTGCTCGGCCTAAGCATCTCCATTTCGGACCAGAGACTTCTGAATCTTCCTAGATGCTTAGTGAACTCCATGTCTTCTTGTACAAGGTTGTTGATAGCTTGCTTCACTTCAAACACTCGGCTTAGGTTTGAAGTGTTGCCATACACCTTCTTCAAGGTATCCCACAGCTCTTTAGCAGACTCACAGTAGCTGTATGCATCCAGAATAGCCGGCTCAAGGGACGCATGAAGGACAGACATCACCAGCATGTCCTCTTGATGCCACTTCTCTTCTGCCTTGCTTGCGGCTTCATCTTCAGCTTCTCCTTGAGTGATGAGCTTTGGAGCTTCTCCTGGCGTGATGTGCTTCCAAAGCCCCTTGCTTCCCACTGTGGTTCTTGAGAGTTTTAGAGAATTAATGTGAGAGTTTAAGGAGGATTTGTGAAGAGATTCGAGAAGAACTAGGTTAATCCGTGAGGGAGAGAGTGAGATTGACAAAGAGAATAATAGAGAACTCTTTTCCCTTTAATTCATTTGTTTATGGGAACAACCCATTTATAGAACTCTTACAGCAAGATGTCGACATTAAGGAAACAATAAACAAAGAGGTTAAGACAAAGGAGAGATGGGCAGAGTGGTCCTGGATAGTGACAGGTCCTAACGGGTGGGAAGACTTTGAATCCTTAACCAGACCCGTGACCTGCACTCCCAATGGTTCCCCACTTCCCTTAGGCGATTCCAAACATTCTTCTTGCCTTCTTCTCTTCTACATCAGTCACTCTTATGCCTTGCACTCCAAGTTAGGGTTGTCTTGTACGGACAGACTTGTCTTGCAAGGTAAGTTGAGTGATTGCTTGATCCGGATGTAATTGTTCCCCTCTTGCTTCTTACTTCATTCTCCTCTCTTTATTGCTTCATGTCAACACTCCCCCTCAAGCTTGACGGTGGTGATTGTCAAGCTTGGAAACCATGAAGCATTCCCTCATTAAAACCTTTACTTGGAAAAACCACTTGGGATAAAAAAAACCAAGCAAAGGAAAAAGAGTAGAATACTCCATGGTGAGGGGATCATTGACATGGGAGGTTTATGAGTCCAAGTCTTGGAAGAATGGACTCACAAACTTTGCTACTGGCCGCCTTGGTGAAGATGTCAGCCAGCTGATCCTCACTTCTTGTATAACATGGGAGAATCACTTGCTGCTCTACTGCTTGTCTTACGTTGTGGCAGTCCACTTCTATGTGTTTTGTCCTCTCATGGAAGACTGAGTTGGATGCAATGTGTATTGCGGCTTGGTTGTCACAATGCATGGTCATGGGAGTGGTGATCTCAATTCCCAAGTCGCCTAGAAGCCCTTTTATCCAGATAAGCTCACTGGTTAGCTTCCTCATTGATCTGTACTCTGCTTCTGCACTAGAGCAAGACACTACCTTCTGTTTCTTGCTCTTCCAAGTGACCAGATTTCCTCCAATGAATGTACAATAGCCGGTGGTTGATCTTCTGTCTATTCTGTCCCCAGCCCAATCTGCTGTTGAGTTAGAAGAGACTTATGGATCAAGGAATGATGGATAAGTGGAGAAGAAGCAAGGTAGAGGAATCCGTACAAGGGAGGCCGTACAAGGCCGTACAAGGCCGTACACTTGGTACGGATGGAGCAACCACAAGGAGAAGTATCTCGGACAAGAAGTTACCAAAGTGAAAGTAACTTAGCCAAAGTTACCCTTACCTTTGGTTGTGGATCAGCTTGAATCAAAAGGAAGAAGAGCGCGGACTGACAGACTGGAACAGCTGTAAAGGAAGAGCATCTAGCTAGATCCTTTTGGCATCAAGCGTGTGAGCCATCCTAGCCTATCATTCAAACTAGCCCGCTCCTCTCTTCTTTGACTCTACATGCTTAGTCTCCCTTGTATCCGTTAACCTAGACTTAGTCTCTCCTATATATATTGTAACCTTGCTGATTAATAAGATAACGAGATTGAATCACTCTTTCTCTACTCTCTCTCTAGCTTAAATCTCAAAGTCTCTTAATCACTCTCAAACCATGATACTCGTTTAAATCTTTCACTAAACTTCTCTTTAATCTTTCTTAATCTCTCAATACCTTCTTAAATCTCTAAAATCTCATGGTATCAGAGCCAGGTTGGCTTTGGTATTGAGAGATCTTAGTTCCTTTGTGTGATTCTTACTCATTCCTTCTTTGTGTTCTTGCGTTTGTTCTTGATACTTCCGGGAAGTCTTGTCAGTGTGTTGAAGTGTCTTACCCTTGGTTCTTTGGTTCCGTGTGTTCTTGAAGATCTGGTGTGGTTGAAGCTCAACTGAAGTACAAGATTGAAGACTAGAAGTAACTAGAGGCAAAGGGAAGATGGAAGGAAACTACAGTAAGCTTGTTACGGTTCCGGTTGCCTTAAAAGGTGTAGGAAACTACTTGTTGTGGTCTCGGCTGGTGAAGACTGCTATTGGGAGGCTAGGGTTGTGGAACCACATCACGGATGATGGTCCAGAGCCAGTGGCCAAAGGGAATGAGGAAGCTGAGGGTGGAAAAGTACTCACTGAAGCTGAAGTGAAGAAGAAATGGGTTCAAGAAGATCTGATGGTGCTGTCCGTGCTACACAGTTCTATTGAAGTCCCTTTGCTTGAAGCCTACATCTTCTGTGAGACACCTAAGCACCTATGGGAGACGCTCCAGAAGACATTTGGAGATGTCTCAAACCTTAACCGTGTGTTTGAGTTGAAGAACGCCATCACCTCCTTGATGCAAGGTGGTGTGGAGCTTACTACACACATTGGGAAGTTCAGAGCTCTTTGGTCTGAGCTGGATAACCTGTGCCCAAGCACCAGTGATCAAGAGATCATCATGGAGAGGAGAGAGCAGGATCAAGTGTTTGGGTTGTTGATGACCTTAGACGTGTGCTACCAGGATGTCATCAAGCACATGCTGAGATCGCCAAGCCTACCAACAATGGAGGAGGTGTGCTCTCAACTGCAGAAGGAGGAAGGCTCTCTAGGCTTGTTTGGAGGAAAGGGGGAGCTACCTATGGCTCATCAGGCTGAGGATGTGCAAGCAAACAAGGCGGGTTACAAGAATGATGGAAGGAAGTATGGTGACCGCTTTGAAGGGAATTGTGATCATTGCAAGAAGCCAGGCCATAAGAAGAGCCAATGCTGGATACTTCACCCTCACCTCAAGCCAAGCAAATTCAACAAGGAGAGAGAAGCCAGAGCTCACATGTCCACCGAGACAAGCAGTGGCAGTGCATCCGGGGCTGGTACATCCTCACAAGTGAATGAGAGTGAAGGGCGAGCTCTCTCTTCTCACCACTCAGGAGGAAAGAACCTAGAGCATGAGGTGATCAGGAAGTCAGACATAGATGCACTCATCAAAGCTCTTAAAGAGTCTGGTAACAAACTAAGACCCAATACTCTTGGTTATTCTTTTGCTGCTCATACTATGTCTAGTAGAACTGATAGGTTACTAGACATACTAGAGAGTCCCTTGATTGGTAAAACTGAACATAGCATTGCTAATAAACTCTTAGGAGTACTTGAGAACTTAAAAAATAACAATGATCATCCTAGAAGTCATCTAGCTAAGGATATACATAAACCTTTGATTATTGATTCTGGTGCATCTCATCATATGATTAGTGATAACAGGTTGATTACTGATATAGAACCTACCCAAGGTCATGTCATGATTGCTAATGGAGATAGAATTCCTATTAGAGGCATTGGTAGATTGAAACTGTTTAATAAAGAGTCTAATGCATTCTACATGCCTGAATTTACTTCAAACTTGTTATCTGTCAAGAGATGCACTACTGATCTTGATTGCAATGTTATTTTTAGTCCTAATGATGTGAAGTTTCAGGATATTAAGAGCAGTAAGTTGATTGGCCAAGGAGCAACTAAGGGAGACCTTTACATGCTTGAAGATCTCTCTCCTATCTCTAGTTCTTGTTTTTCGTTTAGCTCGGTTTCTTTAAGTAAGGATGCTTTGTGGCATGCTAGGCTAGGACATCCACATGTTAGGGCCTTAAGCATAATGTTACCAGGTGTCATGTTTAAAAATAATGATTGTGAAGCTTGTATTTTGGGAAAACATTGTAAGAGTGTGTTTCAAAGATCAGTTACAGTTTATGAGAAGTGTTTTGACTTAATCCACTCTGATGTTTGGACTGCACCTTGTTTATCTAGGGATAATTACAAGTATTATGTCACCTTCATTGATGAAAAATCTAAATACACCTGGTTAACACTCATTAAAACAAAGGATAGAGTTCTTGATGCATTTAAAAACTTTCAAAACTATGTTACTAACCACTATAATGCCAAGATTAAGATTTTCAGGTCAGATAATGGTGGGGAGTATACAAGTCATGCATTCAAAGAACATCTAGCTAGCCATGGAATACTTCATCAGACGAGCTGTCCTTATACACCCCAGCAAAATGGAGTGGCTGAAAGGAAGAATAGACACCTCATGGAGGTGGCGAGATCAATGATGTTCTATACAAGTGTGCCTAAGAGGCATTGGAGTGATGCAGTGATGACCGCAAGCTACCTAATCAACAGGACACCAACCAAGATTCTCAATGATCAGTCCCCCTTTGAGGTTCTTAACAAGAGTAAGCCAGTGCTGGAACACTTGAGGATCTTTGGGTGTGTGTGCTATGTGCTAGTACCCGGGGAAATGCGGAACAAGCTAGAAGAGAAGAGTACCAAGGCTATGATGATTGGATACTCTACGTCCCAAAAGGGATACAAATGCTTTGATCCAAATACCAGAAGAGTATTGGTATCAAGGGAGGTGAAGTTCTTTGAAGAAAAGGGATATTATGATGGGAAGAATTGGGAAGAACTTGAAGATCTATCCCAACCATCAGACAGGGCTGCAAGCTTGAGAAACATTTTGCAAGGACTTGGTATTGGAGTGTCATCAGATCAACACAAACGCCAAGAAACACCACCTGTTAGAGTTGAAGAATCATCTCACTTAGAACATGAAGGGGGAAGTGAATCTGCTGATACTGAAGTTCAAGGAACAAGTGCAGCCGAAAATCAACAACAAAGCGCAGACTCTCATGTTCAAAGTGAAGATGACTCAAGGGGAAGTGATCAACATGGAGGTCAGGAAGCTAGTGAAGAAAGCCAGATACCAGAAGAAGCCGTGGAAGAGAATGTAGTAGTTCCATTGAGGAGAAGCACACGGTTAAAGAGAGATGCTTCCAACTGGGTAAACACAAGAGTGTACTACAATGCCCAAGCTGTGGAGCATCCCTCTCAAGCTGTGTGCTCCTTTGCGTGCTATCCAGAAGAGCATTGCGCATTTATGATCAGCTTAGATGGAAGCTATGTGCCTAGATCATATGAAGATGCAATGCTACATGAAGACTGGAAGGAATCAGTAGGTGATGAAGCTAATGCCATGATAAAGAATGATACTTGGTTTGAAAGTGAACTGCCAAAAGGAAAGAAGGCAGTAACTAGCAAGTGGATATTCACTATCAAGTACAAGCCTGATGGGACTATTGAGAGAAAGAAGACAAGACTGGTGGCTAGAGGATACACTCAAACATATGGGGAAGACTACATTGACACCTTTGCTCCTGTTGCTAAGCTCCATACAATAAGAATTGTATTATCTCTGGCTGTGAATCTTGAGTGGGAGCTTTGGCAGATGGATGTGAAGAATGCCTTTCTTCAAGGAGAGCTAGAAGATGAAGTGTATATGCATCCACCACCAGGCCTAGGGCATCTTGTGAAACCTGGAAATGTGTTGAGACTCAAGAAGGCTATCTATGGGTTGAAACAATCTCCTAGAGCATGGTACAACAAGCTGAGCACTACTTTAAATGGGCGTGGATTCAAGAAATCAGAATTGGATCATACTCTCTTCACACTTACTTCACCCTCAGGTATCATTTGTCTACTTGTGTATGTTGATGATATCATTATAACAGGTAGTGATAAGGCTGGGATAAAAGCCACCAAGGAGTTTTTAAAATCTGTATTTGAAATTAAAGACTTAGGAGAAATGAAATACTTCCTTGGAATTGAGTTGTGTAGATCTAAGGAAGGATTGTTCATTTCCCAAAGGAAGTATACACTTGATCTTTTGAAAGATGCAGGTATACAAGGAGATAAGACAGCAAGGATGCCTCTTGAAGATGGATACAAGGTTCCACGTGAGGGAGAGATTGAAGATAGCAAGGTCTTTCATGATCCAAAGCTATACAGGAAGCTAGTAGGGAAGCTCATCTACCTTACCATCACACGTCCGGATATATGCTTTGCTGTGAATCAAGTGAGCCAGCATATGCAAGTCCCAAAGGAGCATCATTGGCGAATGGTGGAGAGACTCCTCTTGTATCTGAACGGTACATCAGGCCTTGGAGTTTGGATGGGATGCAACAAGAGTACTGAAGTGGTGGGCTATTGTGATGCTGATTGGGCAGGAGATAGAGCAGACAGAAGATCAACTACCGGCTATTGTACATTCATTGGAGGTAATCTTGTGACATGGAAGAGCAAGAAGCAGAAAGTAGTATCTTGTTCAAGTGCTGAAGCTGAGTATAGGGCAATGCTGAAGCTAACAAATGAGTTGGTGTGGATCAAAGGGATCTTGAAACACTTGGAGATAGAGCAAGCTACACCAATGACTATGCATTGCGACAACCAAGCAGCTATACACATTGCATCCAACTCAGTGTTCCATGAGAGAACCAAGCACATTGAAGTAGACTGCCACAAGGTGAGGCAGATGATCGTTTTGGGAGTAATCTTGCCATGCTATACAAGGAGTGAGGATCAGTTAGCGGATGTATTCACCAAGGCAGCAAGACAAAAGACAATGGAGTCCATACACATCAGGTTAGGACTCATTGATCTTTCACCCATAGAATAGTCCCCTGATCATGAGGTCTTTACTCTTTTTCCCTTATCAAAGTTTTGTCCCAAATGGGTTTTCTTTGGTAAGGTTTTTAATGAGGAAGATCTCATGGTCCTTCCAAGCTTAACTTGTTCCACATGGTTAAGCTTGAGGGGGAGTGTTGAAATGAGGTGATACAACTATGAGATATGAAGCTAGAGAAGGTTAGAGGCTTGAGGATGAAGTTAGGGATGTGAGTGTACGGACAGGCCGTACAATGTGACCGTACAAGGTAAAGAAGAAGTTACCATGACCGTTTAACCAAGGAGGGAGTAAACGGATCATTCTTACCTTCTACCATGCTCTACTTGGATCAGACCGTTGAGAGAGCTTGAGGAGCGCATCTGACAGGCTGTGCCAGGCTGTGACAGACTGTCAGCATCCTAGTCAAAGATCCAAGATGCTTCACACGCAGGAAGAAGCTCATTGGATGCTTTATGATATGCGCTCCTCTCTTAGTTGACTACACATGCTTTAGCTTATCTTTAAACCTTGTAAACCCTAAGCTCTCATACTATATAAGTTGTAACCTCATCAGATTAATGATTAACGAGATTGAATCACTCTTTCTCTACTCTCTCTCTAGTTTAAATCTCAAAGTCTCTTAATCACTCTCAAACTATGATACTCGTTTAAATCTTTCACTAAACTTCTCTTTAATCTTTCTTAATCTCTCAATACCTTCTTAAATCTCTAAAATCTCAGTTCTCACCATCCGAGACCACACCAAGTAGTTGTTTCCCTTGAAACAAACCACCACCTTCATGTTCATCCCACTCTCCATGTTGAATGTAGAACCCTTTAGACTTCAATAACTTTCTCTTGAGGTAACTGACTTGAGTGAACACTAGCAGCTTCACCTTTTACCCACACAGCTTCAATAACACCTCAAACACCCAATAGAACTCAGAAAGACTACCCAGAACCGCTTAAGAACACAAGAACACCAAACTGTTTCTTCAAAGCTTCAATCTTGAATCTTCAAAGAACCCAACGAAACCAAGTTCCCTATGAACCTGGCTCTGATACCATATCTCTTTTAGGATTGAGTAGAGTAATCTGAGTGAATAAGAAAGACTAGAAGTGATTTAGAAGAGATTTGAGTATGAAATGAGATTAAGAGTCTAGTATAGAACCATTGAGAGACTAAAAGACTAAGAGAGACTCATAACTTGCTTGATTATATTAATGAGAGAGTTTACATATTTATATGAAGAGAGAGCTTAGGGTTTTCGTAAACAAGAGGATAAGATAAGCATGTGGAGTCAAGGCTTAATTCAAAACCATCCAATGAGGTGATCAATCCGTGTGAAGCATCTTTAGCTGGCTGCTGCCTTTTGCTTTTACTTTCCAGCTGTGACAGCCTGTCCAAGACTCTCCCTTATCCTTTCCAACGGTCTGATCCATCCCACAAAGGTAAGGTAACTTCTCCTCTTTACCTAAGTAACCCGGGTAACTCAAGGTAAGGTTTGGTTGAGCTTTGGTCGATCCCATCTTGTACGGTCATGTACGGCCTTGTACGGCCTTGTACGGACTGGTTGATCTCAAAGCTCCCAAACCTTCCTAGCCTTCCTTATCCTCATTCTACTCAAGCCTCATCTCCCTTCTTCACTTAACTCTCCTCATCTTAACAATCTCTAAATCAATCCCTAAAAACTCATTAGGATCCATGATAATTCATGATAAATCTTAACTAAGAGAATGGTCAAGTCAGAATTCCAAGAACCAATCTCGATCCTATGGATCTCGACCTAGAACAGCCCCACCGGCCACCTTGACCATCTCGAAATCAATCAGATAAAAATCCCCAAATACCATGATAATTCATGATAATTCACCACTAAGAGGATTCCAAAGTCAGATCGCCATAAATCCATCAGGAAGTAGGAGATCCGGACTTAGCTGCCAAACCAAGGCCATGGAGGGTTCTTCTGAACCGGCCAAGCCATGGTTCAGTGCTACTATGTCTAATCATCAATCTCAATCATAAGAAGAAGAAATAATATGATTAATAATCATAAAACAGAGTAAGGTGTAACTGCAGGACCAGATCAGCCCATAGTGTACCAGACTATGTCCAATGGTCTGCAGTCCCCACCTGTTACCTCATCAAGGGCATCCATGCTCCTCCTAGCACGCCTTCATAAAACCCTTATCACATACTTCCAGTATTGATAAGATCTAACCAAGGTTCGTGCCCATCACTCCTTCCATGGAACTTCCATGAAACCAGTTTCTATACTGCATCCATCTTCAAGGCTGTTCATGCCTTTGAGAGTGGAGTCAAGCCTTCCCCCTTCTCTCCTAACCAATTGCGTGTGTTCCCAAGACACAGAGGAAGCCTTAGACATGATCATCCATGATCAATCACCATCCAAAGGTCGTGCATCACTTCCCTCTTTGTTCCCCATGAAACTGCTTTCCACACCAATCTCCCTTTAAGGCTGCATTGGCCCTTGGGAATGGATTCCGGCCAACTTCCTCCTTTCCTCACCATTTGCGTGTGTTCACAGGCTCCAGATAAGGCTTTGGGTGTTGTCAAAAATGATCAAAACCGTTCAGAGGGTCGTTCTCAACTTCCCCCTTGATCTGCCCCAAAACTGTCTCTTTATGGCCTTCACACCACCATGGGTCTTGGATTGGGAATCCGACCAACTCTCTGTATTTTTCTCTGGATTCTTTGTGTTTCAGGGTGTAGAAGGAAGCCCTGGCGTGCCTGCTGTTGACATGAAGACATTCAGAGTATAAACAAGAAGTAGAGATCAAGAGAAGCATGCTTGATGAGGAATTAAGTGGCGCATCCGTACAAGAGTGTACGGATATCTCTCCCTTGACCTAGCTTGGATATCAAGGCAAGTAATGGTAAGGCATTGACATAAGATCACGTGTAAGAGCATCCTAAGTCCCTGGAGTTGTTTAATATAAAGAAGGTGACCGTTGGAAGCTAAGGAACAAAGCAAGATCACATGTGAGGTTAAGGAAGAGAGAGATTGGCGAGAGGTCACTATCACCTCACCTGTCCGAACTCAGCTTGTCTTATTTGTCTCCATTGTTTATAGTTTCTTGTTTGTCTTAGTATAGCAACTTGTAGTCTATATTAAGGATGTAACCAGGCACAAAATGAATCAAGGAAATGAGTTCCTCTTCTCTTTAGTCTTATGCGACTCACTTCCTCTCTCTCTCTCTCAATACTCTTCACCTTCTTCATAATTCTCAGAATGACTTAAACAAATCTCATAAACTTTCATGGTATCAGAGCAACCTTACTCTTGAGACCTAAAACTTTTCTTTCTTCCGCAAATTCTCTGTGTTCTAATTCTATTTTTGGCAAAGTTCATCTTGTTCTTGATTCTTTGTTTCCAGAATTTGCCAAAAATAGCAAAGACCATCCGAAACCTTTTCCTTTCTTTCTCTCTTGATGGATACCTCTGAGAACACACAGATGGTGATGATACCAGTCACACTCAAGGGTCCTAACTACCTGACATGGGCAAGACTTGGCAAAACAGCTCTCGGGGGCAGAAGTCTTTGGGAAATTGTTGAAGAAGGCCGCCCCACCAAGAAGACTGTCCTAGGAGAGGATGGCAAAGAGGTGGTGGTTGCGGATGCTGGGGAGAAGAAGAAAGGTCAGGAGGACCTCATGGTGTTGTCTATCATCCAGAATAGCCTCGCTCCTTCTCTCCAAGAGGCTTATGCCTTTTGTGAGACTTCCAAAGAGTTGTGGGACACTCTTAAGAAGGTGTATGCCAATAAATCCAACATAAGCAAGGTGTATGAAGTGAAAGGAGCCATCAACTCCCTCAGTCAAGAGGACACAGACTTTGATGCTCACTTTGGGAAGTTCCGGTCCCTATGGGCTGAGCTAGAGATGCTCAGGCCAGCCACTGTCGACCCAGATGTTCTCCATGAGAGGAGAGAGCAGGATAAGGTCTTTGCCTTACTACTTAACCCGGGGTATGATGACCTAATCAGGCACATACTGAGGAACAAGGAGCTTCCCTCCCTTGATGAAGTGTGTGCTGAGATTCAAAAGGAGCACGGCTCAGTGGGTCTCTTTAAGAGAAAGGGAGAGATGGTGATGGCCAATCAAGCTGAAGGAGCCGAGAACAAACCTGCCGGAGTAGCCAACAAAGGATACTACAAGCCGGAGGATAAGAAGGTGTGGGTGTGTGACCACTGCAAGAAGAAGGGTCATGGGAAGGACAAGTGCTGGATCCTTCACCCACATCTCAAACCGGCCAAATTCAGAACTGAAGGAAGGGCCAACTACTCGGGTGACATTGGAGAGACATTCAACCGCTCTCAAGCTGTTGAGGAGAAGAAGCATGGCCATGATGATACCATCAAGAAGTCTGACATTGAGGCTCTCATCAAAGCTCTTAAGGAGTCCGGTAACACCCTTGGAACTTCTCTTAATGCTACTTATCACACGCCTAGAGGTCTCTTTACTTCTTATCAAGTAGCTCACCAAACTGAGAGAGTTAAGCCTTTAGTTATAGACTCAGGCGCCTCTCACCATATGATAAGTGATGTTAACTTGATTAGTAACATAGAACCTGTGATAGGCAATGTGATGATAGCTAATGGTGATAAAATTCCAATTAAGGGAGTAGGAACACTTAAGCTGTTTGATAAAGACTCTAAAGCTTTCTACATGCCTACTTTTGCCTCTAACCTTCTATCTGTAAAAAGGGCTACTACTGATCTAAATTGTAATGTCATATTTAGTCCTAATGAAGTTGTGTTTCAGGATATTGAGACTCTTAAGTTGATTGGCAAAGGTGTGACAAAGGGAGATCTCTACCTTCTTGAAGACGCCAAGACTCCTTATTTATCTTCAGCTTTTAGTTCAATTCCTGTTTTAGATCATGATGTATTGTGGCATGCTAGGCTAGGCCATCCTCATTCCCGTGCACTGAACTTGTTGTTACCTGATATTTCTTTTAAAAATGATGGCTGTGAAGCTTGTATCCTTGGTAAACATTGCAAGACCGTTTTCCCTAAGTCATCTACAATCTATGAAAATTGCTTTGATCTTATACACTCTGATGTTTGGACTGCACCATGCATATCTAGGGAGAATCATAAGTATTTTGTCACATTTATAGATCAGAAATCAAAATATACTTGGCTGACTATGATTCCAACTAAAGATAGAGTGCTAGATGCTTTCATTAACTTCCAAACTTACATAACTAATCAATTCAATGTTAAGATCAAAGTGTTCAGGTCAGACAATGGGGGGGAATACACAAGTCATGGTTTCAAAAATCACCTAGCCAAGCATGAAATACTTCATCAAACGAGCTGTCCATATACACCCCAACAGAATGGGGTGGCTGAGAGGAAAAACCGACACCTTATGGGCGTGGCCAGATCCATGATGTTTCAGACCAATGTTCCTAAGCGGTTCTGGAGTGATGCAGTCATGACAGCATGTTATCTGATCAACCGCACCCCAACCAGAATCCTTGGTGATCTCACACCATATGAGGTACTGAACAAAAGAAAACCCTCTATTGATCATTTACGTGTATTTGGTTGCTTGTGTTATGTCTTGCAGCCAGATGGACAGAGAAACAAGTTTGAGCCACGGAGCACCAAGGCAGTTTTCCTTGGCTATTCCACTACCCAAAAGGGGTATAAATGCTATGTTCCAGAGGCCAGGAGGGTCTTAGTCTCCAGAGATGTAAAGTTTGTGGAATCCAGAGGATACTTTGAGAAGAAAAGTTGGGATGAGCTCAAGGATCTCTCTCAACCTTCCTCGGACAGAGCAGACACACTAAGGCGGCTTATGCAGAACTTGGGAATCAGTTTGTTTCCATCTGCTGGCACTCAGGACACTGGAGCTGTTCCGGAGACAGTGAGAGCTCCACAAGATTCTACAACAACCCATCATCCTCATCCTGATCCTGAAGGGGGGGAACAACAATGATCATGAGGGTGAGAGCAATGATCCTAATGTTCATGATCCGGATGAGCAGATGCAGCAAGAGGCTGACCAAACCGCTGATGTGAACTCTGGAGGAGCCGAATCAAGTGGACAAGAATATGAGATTTGTAGAGTTCTCTTCTCTTGTTGTATGTGTGTGTGTATACTCCAATGGAGAAAGATGAGAGCTTGTTCTAGGTGATTTAGAAAGAGAGATTGATGAGAGTGTTTATGAGAGAATAAGAGACTTAGGAACAAAGATTAAGAGACTGAGAGATTAGGAGAATAAGAGATTAGAGATTAGGGTTTTAGATTCAAGAACAAGTTTATCATTCATGAAGTGGAGAGGGGAAATCCCCCTTACTCCCTTAGTTCTCTTACAAACGACATTACTCAGCTTATATATGAGCTTCACACAACTCAGATCATAAACCTAGATCCTAAGGCTGTAAATACAAGATAGAATGGATGGTAAGGATGAGAGAAGACTGGTCTTGATGTGGCTGGAGCTAGCTGGCGACTTTGGACTGAATGGAGAGCTCAGATTGCTTCATTTGAATGAAGGGAGGAGATTGGTCTTGCTGTAAAGGTAAAGCACCTTTACCTTTCCAGCTTGCACATACAGCTCACTCTGATCCCTTTGGTATATTCCCTTTCCCTCTCACACTTCAACGGTCACTATAGGAAAGGATAGAATCAGAGTGAACCGCCCTCACATTGCACATCTTGATTTGGGCTGAACCGGATGACTTGGGCGTGTGGAGTGGCCGTACGGTTGATGGTATGGACCTCCTGTCCGTACCACAATCCCTAACTATGCACATTGCCTTATCTCCTTCTTGACTGATCCCAAACACCTTCATGATTCACCCTAGACCGTACAAGGCCGTACTGAACGCCCTATCTTTGCACCACACTTCCATCTTCTCTCTAACTCCTCCAAAGCCTTCACATGATCAGTCTAAGTCTTTCCTAGACTTAACTTCACAAGATAACTACTTCAGAACACTTCTGAAGCTTGATTGAACTCTTCTAGACATCTTCTAGAGCTTGCCCTATTGTTGTACAAGCTCTATCTTCTCTTCAGTTCAACACTCCCCCTCAAGCTTGACCTCTTCATGGAACTGGTTTGAAGTCTCCCCCTCTCAACTGACTTCACAGCCTTCTTAGAGAAGCTAGGATACGACCAGATCATCTTCAAAGCACCAGTGAGGCTGATCAACACTTCATACACGGCTTGCCCTCTTCATAGAACTGGTTTGGATCTCCCCCTCTCAACAGACTTTATAGCCACCTTAGAGAAGCTAGGAAATGACCAGGAACACCTTTAGTGAGGCTCAAGCAATGGTACCTGATACATTATCCCAAAGGTGCATCAGTACCTATCAAAAACAAGAAAATGAATATCCTGCATCACATTTGATGCACACAATCTCACAATTCAATCATAATCATCTTATGTATCTTTTCAAGCCCAAGCAATGAAATAAGATGAATGAAAAAGATTGAAAAGAGTTTTAAAAGTCTAAGGGAACTTCCCTTGTGTTTTTGTGAGTTTCCTAACTCGGCCAATGCACCATCTTCATGGCATCATCAACTTCTTGGAACGGCAGAATGGATTCATCAGCTTCTCCTCAATCACCTCTCATTGAAGCCGCATTGATGGAGAGCTTTCTTCCTCACTCTCCAAGGCTGCTCTGAACAGCCTCTTGCCTAGACACGCCACTGACTTGGTCCGGTTGATGATCCTTGAAGAAGCTTGTGACCATGGATCATATGCATTAAGACTCCCCCTCAAGCTTAGAACCGAGACTAGAAGGAGCTAAGCTTGTGATGATCCTATGCATCTCCATGGTCTAATAACGATCATCTTTCATGATAGCTTTCTTCTTGTGAGTTTACTCTCTTCCTTAACCAGGAACTAGGGTGTTTGAATCACCATAGAGAGTCTCACAAGACACACTTCTCATTGCATAATGACCCATGCTACACTTCCTGTAGTCTTTGGACTGGATATGTCCAATGGTATTATGCAATGGCCATCTCTCATTGCATAATCAATCACACTACACTTCCTGTAGATTATGGACTAACATGTCCTAGTGATGATATGCAATGGCACAAGACCTTTGTCACTACATTCTTAGCTGTTGGCGAGTTACATGTATCACTTTCCTTGTGTACCTAACACCACCACAACTCAATGCAAGATCAGATCATCCCATTGGGATCAAACCAAGATAATTTATCCTGTTTGATCACAATCCTAAAGCATTAACTATATGAATGCAACAGGTTCAATCCATGAGACATATTAATCAAGACCAATGATGCAAGCAACTTAGACAATTTCTAAGGGTTAGGAGGTTTGCTTACAAACAAGAGATCCGAGCTGATCTCTTGAACCTCCATGGGCACGGTTCACTTGAACTTGGCAGATTTGATGCTTGGATTCAGTATCCAACACCTCTCCTTGGTGTGCCCATCCCTCTTGCAATGCTCACTCTCCAAGCATCTCACACCAGAAGCTTATTGAGTAGCTTTCTTCTTCCCTCTACTTCGGCTGGATCACTCCATGATCAGCTTGCAATGGTCTTGGTTTAAATTGCATCACCCTCCTGGTGATGCTCTTTCTTTGCATGTCGACTGTCCTCTCTACACTCATCTGATGTGTAGGCTATGGTGACTAAACCACCATGGACAGAACCACAAGTCATCTCTCCATTGTCATAACATCCTCTCTACCCTCTTTGGAGCAGGCTGTGGACTTCCCACAGAATGTTGGCAACAGGCTTCATTTTATCATTCTATTGTAATGATAAGGAGGGAACAGGTCTTGAACTTTAGCTCTTCAGGTTGATCATTTGAATCCCCACCGCAAGCTTGAGACCGAGGATAGGGGAGATCCAAGCTTGAAATGAGCCTCAATGAACTTCAAGACCAGGAGCACATCACCCTAACAGCTGCGCTTAAATCACTGATCCACCCTTTTGCCTTTAGCTTCAAGTACCCTCAGATCACCGGCCTTCCTCATGGCTTAGGTGGTGACCTTCTTCTTCTTGTGTGTCTTGAACCAGGAGCTCAACAACCTCGTGGCCTGCGCTTCTTAAACCGGCTTCTACACACAAAAACCTTCCCAATGCTCCACACAATGGTTGGTCTTCCGCTTGTATGTCTTGAACCAGGAGCTCAACAACCTCGTGGCCTGCGCTTCTTAAACCAGCTTCTACACACAAGTATCTTCCCATTGCTCCACACAATGGTTCAAGTCTTCCTCTTGTCTTGGATAGGTGGTGAGCAGAGAACACTTCTTGTGAACCTGAAACACCACTCAAACTCCAGCAAGGATAAGACACAAGAGTATTGGAATCAATCCTTGATTAATCATCAAGTTTGATTCCCAATCTCACCAGCATTGCAACAAATTTAAAGCAAGTCATTTTCAAGTTCTATCTTTGCAAGCAATCTCTCTAAGCACAAGCATTTTCTTTTTCAGATTATGCAAGCTACTTAGGCATTTTTAAAGCTTCTTTACTCAGCATTTAGACATGAATCTAATGCTTCAATGTAAGACAGCCACAAGACTATATTCAACAGCTTTCAATTCGGTTTCAATCCATGTATGCAAGCAGATTCAATCAATCACAACAAGCATTATTATGAACCGGAGATAAGCATATTAACTACCTAGTAATCCTAGTAATACTGTTAAATTACTAGTCCTTTTAAAGCACTTACACAACTGCTAGTAAACTTAGTATAACTAGTACGATGAAAGGATTACTAGGGAACCAAGCTCTTTAAGCATCCTGGGACAGATTCTAAATTCATTTTATTTCATTTAGTAATCTTTTAAACAGTCCTCAGGTTTTCAATCACAACACAACATCACAACCAGTCAACAACACAAGCTCATTATCAAGATGGTTTATAGAATTGCTTACAACAAGGAACCAGGTTGATTCCTTTTGCATTTTGTGAAACCGGCCATGACTGTTGTGGGAACTGAGAGTCTAGATCATCACCCACCTCCTTCTCCTTCAGTTCATGGCCACCATCTTGTACCATCAACTCAAAAGACCCCTCCTTTCTTCAGAACATCTAGGCGCCAAGCTCTTGACACCATACTCTTTTAGCCTGATGTGAAACTTCTCTTGGACAAGGAGCTTTGGAGTCAGGTTAGTTAGGCCTCTCCATACACCTTTGCCTCCAAGGATAATCTCCATCTGAGCAGGTAGAGAACAGGATGAGGAACCAAGGAAACTCGCCAAGTTTCAGCCTTCTTCTTCGTAAGGGACTGAACTGGATGGGAAAGCGTCAATGGTTTGGTTTTGAGCTGAGGCGTGAGCTGTGGACTTGCGGAAGCTTCAGCTCAGGTTCTGATGAACCTGGCTCTGATACCATATGAGATTTGTAGAGTTCTCTTCTCTTGTTGTATGTGTGTGTGTATACTCCAATGGAGAAAGATGAGAGCTTGTTCTAGGTGATTTTGAAAGAGAGATTGTTGAGAGTGTTTATGAGAGAATAAGAGACTTAGGAACAAAGATTAAGAGACTGAGAGATTAGGAGAATAATAGATTAGAGATTAGGGTTTTAGATTCAAGAACAAGTTTATCATTCATGAAGTGGAGAGGGGAAATCCCCCTTACTCCCTTAGTTCTCTTACAAACGACATTACTCAGCTTATATATGAGCTTCACACAACTCAGATCATAAACCTAGATCCTAAGGCTGTAAATACAAGATAGAGTGGATGGTAAGGATGAGAGAAGACTGGTCTTGATGTGGCTGGAGCTAGCTGGCGACTTTGGACTGAATGGAGAGCTCAGATTGCTTCATTTGAATGAAGGGAGGAGATTGGTCTTGCTGTAAAGGTAAAGCACCTTTACCTTTCCAGCTTGCACATACAGCTCACTCTGATCCCTTTGGTATATTCCCTTTCCCTCTCACACTTCAACGGTCACTATAGGAAAGGATAGAATCAGAGTGAACCGCCCGCACATTGCACATCATGATTTGGGCTGAACCGGATGACTTGGGCGTGTGGAGTGGCCGTACGGTTGATGGTACGGACCTCCTGTCCGTACCACAATCCCTAACTATGCACATTGCCTTATCTCCTTCTTGACTGATCCCAAACACCTTCATGATTCACCCTAGACCGTACAAGGCCGTACTGAACGCCCTATCTTTGCACCACACTTCCATCTTCTCTCTAACTCCTCCAAAGCCTTCACATGATCAGTCTAAGTCTTTCCTAGACTTAACTTCACAAGATAACTACTTCAGAACACTTCTGAAGCTTGATTGAACTCTTCTAGACATCTTCTAGAGCTTGCCCTATTGTTGTACAAGCTCTATCTTCTCTTCAGTTCAACAAAGAAGATGTACAAGAGGTGCAGCAGCTTAGGAGAAGCACAAGACAGAGGAAACCGGCTTCAAACTGGAACAACACTAGAGTATACTTCAACGCAGAGGCAGTAGCTCACCCACCCAGTGCCGTGTGCTCCCTTGCTTACTATCCAGAAGAACATCAAGCCTTTGTGGGTTCATTGGATCAGGAATGGATACCAAGAACATATGCAGAAGCTATGGACAATGATGAATGGAGGGAATCAGTGAATGATGAAATGGGAGCTATGGAAAGAAACAACACCTGGTATGAGACAGAGCTTCCAAGAGGGAAGAAAGCCGTGACCAGTAGACTCATACACACCATCAAGTATCTTGCAAATGGGAAACCAGAAAGAAAGAAGACCAGGCTGGTGGCAAGAGGATACACACAAGTGTATGGAGAAGACTATCTAGACACCTTTGCACCAGTGGCCAAGCTTCATACAATCCGGATAGTTCTCTCACTAGCAGTGAACCTAGAGTGGGATCTTTGGCAAATGGATGTGAAGAATGCTTTCTTACAAGGTGAACTAGAAGATGAAGTATACATGAGGCCACCTCCCGGAATGGAAGAGATGGTGAAACCAGGGAATGTTCTTAGACTCAGGAAGGCTATCTATGGCTTAAAGCAATCACCAAGAGCCTGGTACCACAAGCTGAGTACTACACTGAATGGAAGAGGCTTTGTGAAGTCTCAAGCTGATCATACACTCTTTACTCTCACAAGCAAGCAAGGCATTGTGGTAATCCTAGTCTATGTGGATGATATCATCATCACTGGTAGTAACAAGGAGGGAATCAACTCAACCACGACATTCCTCAAGACTGCATTTGACATCAAGGATCTAGGAGAGCTGAAGGAAGGATTGTTTCTGTCCCAAAGAAAGTACACCTTGGACATCCTAAAGGAGGTAGGAGACCTTGGAGGAAGACAGGCCAAGACACCACTAGAGGAAGGCTACAAAGTATTGCGAGAGGGGGAGTATGATGACACTCCATTTGAGGATGTCAAGCAGTATAGGAGGATGGTTGGGAAGCTGATATATCTCACCATTACTCGGCCAGATGTGTGCTTTGCAGTTAATCAAGTAAGCCAGCACATGCAAACTCCCAAGGTTCATCATTGGAACATGGTGGAAAGAATCCTAAGATACTTGAGAGAGGCTCCGGGTCAAGGTGTGTGGATGGCTTGCAACAAAAACACTGAGGTGATTGGATATTGTGATGCGGATTGGGCTGGGGACAGAGTGGACAGAAGGTCAACCACTGGCTATTGTCCATTCATAGGAGGAAATTTGGTCACATGGAAGAGCAAGAAGCAGAAGGTAGTGTCTTGCTCAAGTGCTGAAGCAGAATACAGATCAATGAGGAAGTTAACTAGTGAGCTTATCTGGATTAAGGGGCTTCTAGGCGACTTGGGGATTGAGATCACTACTCCAATGACCATGCATTGTGACAACCAAGCCGCAATACTGGTGTGATCCTGATCAGGATTGGAATCAATGGATTGAAGCCAATGTATGGGTCAGCTATACCACTGATCATGGTGCAGTTTAATGGACAGTATCATACTCTTATTGGCATGATCTATGAGGTTCTGGATAGAGAGAAGAGAAGAACTGTTGGTACTGCCTTGAAACAGCTTGAACAAAGAGGATTCAACCAACTGAGCTTAACAGGAGCTATGGAGACCATTCACCTCGTCCAAATATGTATGGAGAACAAGGAAAACATGTCAGGAAGTTTCTGGATTGGGCTATATTTGGATCTAGGCGAAATAAGGCTTTTTCGGTCCAAAAAGAGAGTTGCAGCCAGAATCTTGATCCACTTGCTTTCTAGCTGGCCTAACAGGACGTGGAGGATCTAAAGCTCATTAGGAGACACTCCAAATCAAGTTCAAGTCGTGGCCCATCATAAACCAAAGAAGAACCAGCTTGTTGGTTTGATTTAATTGCAATGTAATGGGTTTAGTTTATTGGGCTTTCATTTAATTTAAACCAAAGACAATTAGGAATTAGAGTAAACCAGATTTGGGTAGATTAGTATTTAAAATTAACCAATTTCGAATTGGATTAGGAGATTAAACCATCTTGGTTTAAATTTAGGGTTTTCAGTTTTATTCTTTTAACATATGTAGCCACGTTTTGGCATGAAAAATCAATAAATCGACATTTTTTTTCAACTTCTTGTTTTGAGTTTTCTCTCAATTCTGCTGGTGTGTAATATCCAGCTTGGGTTCTCTGATTTGGTGTGCCATATCCAGATCAGAAGCCTTGGAGTATCAGGAGGCGAGCCATCTCTCTTGTGTCCCACATCAATCCACAAACCTTGATACAGATCGAGTCTTTGATTCTCTGTTTGCAAGGATTATCTCTGTGATCCATTCTAGACACTAAGCAGGGTGATCCTGTGTCTGTGGAGCAGAAAAAAAAATCTTTATAGCATCCCATAGCTCTAAGGAAAAGACCATATCCATCACCTTTCATCCACCCACGCCCCCTTCAAGTGATCCAGGGAGAGACAGCCATTCCAGGGCTGCACCAAGTGGTATCAGAACCTCTTGAGGGTTAGGGTTTGAAGTTTTAACAAGGGAGCAAGAAATCTATCAGTTAACAAACTGTATTCTATGTCTGGATATGAAGAAGAGCTTACAATTCCATTCTTCTATGGGAAGATTGATACAGAGGCATACCTTGATTGGGAAAAGAAGATGGAGTTTCTCTTTGGACTCCTATACTACACTGAAAAGAAAAAGGTATGTCTAGCAGTCAATGGACTCTGTGGAAGTGCATTCTCATGGTGGCAGAGAGTTTCTCAGACTAGGAGATTTGAAAAAAAACCTCAAATTATTTCATGGGTGGAGATGAAGACCTTGATGAAGAAGAGGTTTGTCTCGCAGTGGAAACTTCCAAAACTAAAACCAGAAGCAGCAACAAAGCTTACTACTTTAGATCAGCCTGCCTATTGGTCTGAATTGCCATTAAAACCGGCTGAGAGAAGATCTGTGGTTCCTGTTCTATCATTGAAACAAGAGGAGGAAAAGCTGCAAGCTTCTATATTAGCTTCTCCAATAAAACAGATTGAGGAGAGTCATAAAACTGAACCAGAACCAACAACTCTTTGTTTAAAACTAGAGGAGGAGGCAGAAGTTGCAGAAGCTGAGTGTGGCCACGTGCCTGATCAAATAAAACAAGAAGAAAAGGTTCCTGGAGGGTCATCTAAAGCTCTTGAATTGGTGCTTCCTACTGTTGAGCAAGGTGATAACTTTAAGTCTTTAGCTTGTGAGTTACTAATCAGACCTTTGGTATGTCTTCAGCTCAGCTTAGTGGAACATCTGAGAGTTGTTAAGGGCCTGCAACAAGTTGTTTTTGAACCAGGAGGAAGCTTGTGTGTGGTTAGAAGAAACAAACAAATTCTGGATCAGAAAGCAACTGCATACAAGCTCAATTTGCAAGGTTCATTCACTCTTGAAAAACAAGATTTGTGGTCAAATCTTTTTAAAGGGAGAGAGAATGGTATGATAAAAACTATTTGCAGAGAGAATGAAGGAGAGTCAGGAGGTAACACGTCCTTTATCAGGTTCATAACTGACCAGAACAAGCTGAGAAGAGATAAACAGGAACTGGTGGTGGTTAAAGAGAAGCCAGAACTGGAGGATGAGTATGGGGACCAAACCACACGACCACCTGACCAGAAGGATGTTAAACTGAGAGTACATGGTCTCATGTTCATGAGCAGGACGTGGATAGGATCATCCTGGAGAGAAGCATTCAACTGCAAACTCAACAAAGTGGAGAAATCATCTGCCTTGGAAGCCACATGCAGTGAGGAAAGTTCCAAGATGTTGCTGAGACATGAAGAAGGACTGCAGAGCTTTGTGTTTCATCCTGGAGAGACTAGAGAGGTGATGATATATCTCATGGCCAGGTCAGGAACTTTGGAGTTAAATTATCAAGGTTCTATCATCCTACAGAGCTTGGATTTGAGGACAAATCCTTTTAAAGGAGGAGGGGATGGTGTGATCCTGATCAGGATTGGAATCAATGGATTGAAGCCAATGTATGGGTCAGCTATACCACTGATCATGGTGCAGTTTAATGGACAGTATCATACTCTTATTGGCATGATCTATGAGGTTCTGGATAGAGAGAAGAGAAGAACTGTTGGTACTGCCTTGAAACAGCTTGAACAAAGAGGATTCAACCAACTGAGCTTAACAGGAGCTATGGAGACCATTCACCTCGTCCAAATATGTATGGAGAACAAGGAAAACATGTCAGGAAGTTTCTGGATTGGGCTATATTTGGATCTAGGCGAAATAAGGCTTTTTCGGTCCAAAAAGAGAGTTGCAGCCAGAATCTTGATCCACTTGCTTTCTAGCTGGCCTAACAGGACGTGGAGGATCTAAAGCTCATTAGGAGACACTCCAAATCAAGTTCAAGTCGTGGCCCATCATAAACCAAAGAAGAACCAGCTTGTTGGTTTGATTTAATTGCAATGTAATGGGTTTAGTTTATTGGGCTTTCATTTAATTTAAACCAAAGACAATTAGGAATTAGAGTAAACCAGATTTGGGTAGATTAGTATTTAAAATTAACCAATTTCGAATTGGATTAGGAGATTAAACCATCTTGGTTTAAATTTAGGGTTTTCAGTTTTATTCTTTTAACATATGTAGCCACGTTTTGGCATGAAAAATCAATAAATCGACATTTTTTTTCAACTTCTTGTTTTGAGTTTTCTCTCAATTCTGCTGGTGTGTAATATCCAGCTTGGGTTCTCTGATTTGGTGTGCCATATCCAGATCAGAAGCCTTGGAGTATCAGGAGGCGAGCCATCTCTCTTGTGTCCCACATCAATCCACAAACCTTGATACAGATCGAGTCTTTGATTCTCTGTTTGCAAGGATTATCTCTGTGATCCATTCTAGACACTAAGCAGGGTGATCCTGTGTCTGTGGAGCAGAAAAAAAAAATCTTTATAGCATCCCATAGCTCTAAGGAAAAGACCATATCCATCACCTTTCATCCACCCACGCCCCCTTCAAGTGATCCAGGGAGAGACAGCCATTCCAGGGCTGCACCAAATACACATTGCATCCAACTCAGTCTTCCATGAGAGAACAAAGCACATAGAAGTAGACTGCCACAAGGTGAGACAAGCAGTAGAGCAACAAGTAATCCTCCCATGTTACACAAGAAGTGAGGATCAGCTGGCTGACATCTTCACCAAGGCAGCCAGCAGCAAAGTTTGTGAGTCCATCCTTCCAAGGCTTGGACTCATAAACATTCCATGTCAATGATCCCCTCACCATGGAGTATTCTACTCTTTTTCCTTTGCTTGGTTTTTATCCCAAGTGGTTTTTCCAAGAAAAGGTTTTAATGAGGGAATACTTCATGCCTTTCCAAGCTTGACACTCACCACTGTCAAGCTTGAGGGGGAGTGTTGACATGAAGACATTCAGAGTATAAACAAGAAGTAGAGATCAAGAGAAGCATGCTTGATGAGGAATTAAGTGGCGCATCCGTACAAGAGTGTACGGATATCTTTCCCTTGACCTAGCTTGGATATCAAGGCAAGTAATGGTAAGGCATTGACATAAGATCACGTGTAAGAGCATCCTAAGTCCCTGGAGTTGTTTAATATAAAGAATGTGACCGTTGGAAGCTAAGGAACAAAGCAAGATCACATGTGAGGTTAAGGAAGAGAGAGATTGGCGAGAGGTCACTATCACCCCACCTGTCCGAGCTCAGCTTGTCTTATTTGTCTCCATTGTTTATAGTTTCTTGTTTGTCTTAGTATAGCAACTTGTATTCTATATTAAGGATGTAACCAGGCACAAAATGAATCAAGGAAATGAGTTCCTCTTCTCTTTAGTCTTATGCGACTCACTTCCTCTCTCTCTCTCTCAATACTCTTCACCTTCTTCATAATTCTCAGAATGACTTAAACAAATCTCATAAACTTTCACCTGCAAAGGCACGGACTTGCCTTCCTTATATAGGAGAAGGGGTGGTTACTTCTTAACCATTGCATCCCTTCGGTATCATTTCTGGCCATTGATTTAATCAATGGTACAGATTGCACCCTTTCGCCTATGGCAGTTACCACACGCCCTGGAACTGCCAAACCACTCCTGGACATGTCAAAATCTATCCCACACGGACTGCCCATGCCCCTGGCTCAATCCCAAGAGCCCACCAGCCCATCGGCACACACTGGTCACCCACATGGCCCGGCCACTGTCCAGACCCGGCCCAACTGCCCAACACCTGAACGCTCAGTCCAGCTGAGTTGAGCTGATCCCCAGCTGATCCAGCTGAGTGAGCTAGACCATCCAGCTCAGGGAGCTGACCTACACTTCAGTGAGCTACACCGAGCTGCACTACACTTCACCTCGCTGGTCGAGCTTGCTTACTGCATCGCCCAGCTGTTATACACTGTGTCCAGCTTGCTTTCTTTATCTTCTTCAATCCTTCTAAGTCCTTTGGTCAATTTCCAGACCTAGACTTAGTTTTCCCATGATCCATTCTGATCACTCACTTCATCGAGCTTCACCTGGATCTCGTCCAGCTACCAGCTCGCTTGTCCAGCTCCTTTGAGCTTGCATCTGCCTTATTTTGGTTAGGTTCCAGCTTCCTGATTCCCTTAACCACGTTTCGGACCATGACACGCTCGTCCTTAGGTCATGTGCCTGACTGGTGCGTTTCCTTGCACCGCAGTCCGTCCGGACGATCCTATCCAGGATCGGGGACATGACAGATTCATCCTGGTTTGATTGGAACGACGAAGAAGCTGTCTTATTCCCAAACTGGGAAACTAGAATCACCTGATTTGAAAGTGGGATAACTTCTTCTTCCCAACTCCTATGATATTTATTCAACTTCCTGGTGATTCTCCACCACTTTATGTATCCAAATCAAGCTTCTCACAAAGTGATTCATCCTGGTTTGATTGGAACGACGATGAAGCTGTGCTATTCCCAAACTGGAAAACTGGAATCACCTGATTTGAAAGTGGGATACCTTCTTCTTGCCAACTCCTATGATATTTATTCACCTTCCTGGTGATTTTCCACCACTTTATGTATCCATATCAAGCTTCTCACAAAGTGATTCATCCTGATTTGATTGGAACGACGATGAAGCTGTGCTATTCCCAAACTGGGAAACTGGAATCACCTGATTTGAAAGTGGGATAACTTCTTCTTCCCAACTCCTATGAGATTTATTCAACTTCCTGGTGATTCTCCACCACTTTAGGTATCCAAATCAAGCTTCTCACAAAGTGATTCATCCTGGTTTGATTGGAACGACGATGAAGCTGTGCTATTCCCAAATTGGGAAACTGGAATCACCTGATTTGAAAGTGGGATAACTTCTTCTTGCCAACTCCTATGAGATTTATTCAACTTCCTGGTGATTCTCCACCACTTTATGTATCCAAATAAAGCTTTTCACAAAGTGATTCATCCTGGTTTGATTGGAACGACGAAGAAGCTGTCTTATTCCCAAACTGGGAAACTGGAATCACCTGATTTGAAAGTGGGATAACTCTTCTTGCCAACTCCTATGAGATTTATTCAACTTCCTGGTAATTCTCCACCACTTTATGTATCCAAATCAAGCTTCTCACAAAATGAGTCATCCTGGTTTGATTGGAACGACGATGAAGCTGTGTTATTCCCAAACTGGGAAACTGGAATCACCTGATTTGAAAGTGGGATAACTTCTTCTTGCCAACTCCTATGAGATTTATTCAACTTCCTGGTGATTTTACACCACTTTATGTATCCAAATAAAGCTTCTCACAAAGAGATTCATCCTGGTTTGATTGGAACGACGAAGAAGCTGTCCTATTCCCAAACTGGAAAACTGGAATCACCTGATTTGAAAGTGGGATAACTTCTTCTTGCCAACTCCTATGAGATTTATTCAACTTCCTGGTGATTCTCCACCACTTTATGTATCCAAATCAAGCTTCTCACAAAGTGATTCATCCTGGTTTGATTGGAACGACGAAGAAGCTGTCTTATTCCCAAACTGGAAAACTGGAATCACCTGATTTGAAAGTGGGATAACTTCTTCTTGCCAACTCCTATGAGATTTATTCAACTTCCTGGTGATTCTCCACCACTTTATGTATCCAAATCAAGCTTCTCACAAAGTGATTCATCCTGGTTTGATTGGAACGACGAAGAAGCTGTGCTATTCCCAAACTGGGAAACTGGAATCACCTGATTTGAAAGTGGGATAACTTCTTCATCCCAACTCCTATGAGATTTATTCAACTTCCTGGTGATTCTCCACCACTTTATGTATCCAAATCAAGCTTCTCACAAAGTGATTCATCCTGGTTTGATTGGAACGACGAAGAAGCTGTCTTATTCCCAAACTGGGAAACTGGAATCACCTGATTTGAAAGTGGGATAACTTCTTCTTGCCAACTCCTATGAGATTTATTCAACTTCCTGGTGATTCTCCACCACTTTATGTATCCAAATCAAGCTTCTCACAAAGTGATTCATCCTGGTTTGATTGGAACGACGAAGAAGCTGTCTTATTCTCAAACTGGGAAACTGGAATCACCTGATTTGAAAGTGGGATAACTTCTTCATGCCAACTCCTATGAGATTTATTCAACTTCCTGGTGATTCTCCACCACTTTATGTATCCAAATCAAGCTTCTCACAAAGTGATTCATCCTGGTTTGATTGGAACGACGAAGAAGCTGTCTATTCCCAAACTGGGAAACTGGAATCACCTGATTTGAAAGTGGGATAACTTCTTCATGCCAACTCCTATGAGATTTATTCAACTTTCTGGTGATTCTCCACCACTTTATGTATCCAAATCAAGCTTCTCACAAAGTGATTCATCCTGGTTTGATTGGAACGACGAAGAAGCTGTGCTATTCCCAAACTGGGAAACTGGAATCACCTGATTTGAAAGTGGGATAACTTCTTCTTGCCAACTCCTATGAGATTTATTCAACTTCCTGGTGATTCTCCACCACTTTATGTATCCAAATCAAGCTTCTCACAAAGTGATTCATCCTGGTTTGATTGGAACGACGAAGAAGCTGTCTATTCCCAAACTGGGAAACTGGAATCACCTGATTTGAAAGTGGGATAACTTCTTATGCCAACTCCTATGAGATTTATTCAACTTCCTGGTGATTCTCCACCACTTTATGTATCCAAATCAAGCTTCTCACAAAGTGATTCATCCTGGTTTGATTGGAACGACGAAGAAGCTGTCATATTCCCAAACTGGAAAACTGGAATCACCTGATTTGAAAGTGGGATAACTTCTTCTTGCCAACTCCTATGAGATTTATTCAACTTCCTGGTGATTCTCCACCACTTTATGTATCCAAATCAAGCTTCTCACAAAGTGATTCATCCTGGTTTGATTGGAACGACGAAGAAGCTGTGCTATTCCCAAACTGGGAAACTGGAATCACCTGATTTGAAAGTGGGATAACTTCTTCATCCCAACTCCTATGAGATTTATTCAACTTCCTGGTGATTCTCCACCACTTTATGTATCCAAATCAAGCTTCTCACAAAGTGATTCATCCTGGTTTGATTGGAACGACGAAGAAGCTGTCTTATTCCCAAACTGGGAAACTGGAATCACCTGATTTGAAAGTGGGATAACTTCTTCTTGCCAACTCCTATGAGATTTATTCAACTTCCTGGTGATTCTCCACCACTTTATGTATCCAAATCAAGCTTCTCACAAAGTGATTCATCCTGGTTTGATTGGAACGACGAAGAAGCTGTCTATTCCCAAACTGGGAAACTGGAATCACCTGATTTGAAAGTGGGATAACTTCTTCTTGCCAACTCCTATGAGATTTATTCAACTTCCTGGTGATTCTCCACCACTTTATGTATCCAAATCAAGCTTCTCACAAAGTGATTCATCCTGGTTTGATTGGAACGACGAAGAAGCTGTCTATTCCCAAACTGGGAAACTGGAATCACCTGATTTGAAAGTGGGATAACTTCTTCTTGCCAACTCCTATGAGATTTATTCAACTTCTGGTGATTCTCCACCACTTTATGTATCCAAATCAAGCTTCTCACAAAGTGATTCATCCTGGTTTGATTGGAACGACGAAGAAGCTGTGCTATTCCCAAACTGGGAAACTGGAATCACCTGATTTGAAAGTGGGATAACTTCTTCTTGCCAACTCCTATGAGATTTATTCAACTTCCTGGTGATTCTCCACCACTTTATGTATCCAAATCAAGCTTCTCACAAAGTGATTCATCCTGGTTTGATTGGAACGACGAAAGAAGCTGTCTATTCCCAAACTGGAAACTGGAATCACCTGATTTGAAAGTGGGATAACTTCTTATTGCCAACTCCTATGAGATTTATTCAACTTCCTGGTGATTCTCCACCACTTTATGTATCCAAATCAAGCTTCTCACAAAGTGATTCATCCTGGTTTGATTGGAACGACGAAGAAGCTGTCCTATTCCCAAACTGGAAAACTGGAATCACCTGATTTGAAAGTGGGATAACTTCTTCTTCCAACTCCTATGAGATTTATTCAACTTCCTGGTGATTCTCCACCACTTTATGTATCCAAATCAAGCTTCTCACAAAGTGATTCATCCTGGTTTGATTGGAACGACGAAGAAGCTGTGCTATTCCCAAACTGGGAAACTGGAATCACCTGATTTGAAAGTGGGATAACTTCTTCTTGCCAACTCCTATGAGATTTATTCAACTTCCTGGTGATTCTCCACCACTTTATGTATCCAAATCAAGCTTCTCACAAAGTGATTCATCCTGGTTTGATTGGAACGACGAAGAAGCTGTCTATTCCCAAACTGGGAAACTGGAATCACCTGATTTGAAAGTGGGATAACTTCTTCTTTCCAACTCCTATGAGATTTATTCAACTTCCTGGTGATTCTCCACCACTTTATGTATCCAAATCAAGCTTCTCACAAAGTGATTCATCCTGGTTTGATTGGAACGACGAAGAAGCTGTCTTATTCCCAAACTGGGAAACTGGAATCACCTGATTTGAAAGTGGGATAACTTCTTCTTGCCAACTCCTATGAGATTTATTCAACTTCTGGTGATTCTCCACCACTTTATGTATCCAAATCAAGCTTCTCACAAAGTGATTCATCCTGGTTTGATTGGAACGACGAAGAAGCTGTGCTATTCCCAAACTGGGAAACTGGAATCACCTGATTTGAAAGTGGGATAACTTCTTCATCCCAACTCCTATGAGATTTATTCAACTTCCTGGTGATTCTCCACCACTTTATGTATCCAAATCAAGCTTCTCCAAAGTGATTCATCCTGGTTTGATTGGAACGACGAAGAAGCTGTCTATTCCCAAACTGGGAAACATGAATCACCTGATTTGAAAGTGGGATAACTTCTTCTTGCCAACTCCTATGAGATTTATTCAACTTCCTGGTGATTCTCCACCACTTTATGTATCCAAATCAAGCTTCTCACAAAGTGATTCATCCTGGTTTGATTGGAACGACGAAGAAGCTGTCTATTCCCAAACTGGGAAACTGGAATCACCTGATTTGAAAGTGGGATAACTTCTTCTTGCCAACTCCTATGAGATTTATTCAACTTCCTGGTGATTCTCCACCACTTTATGTATCCAAATCAAGCTTCTCACAAAGTGATTCATCCTGGTTTGATTGGAACGACGAAGAAGCTGTCTATTCCCAAACTGGGAAACTGGAATCACCTGATTTGAAAGTGGGATAACTTCTTCTTGCCAACTCCTATGAGATTTATTCAACTTCCTGGTGATTCTCCACCACTTTATGTATCCAAATCAAGCTTCTCACAAAGTGATTCATCCTGTTTGATTGGAACGACGAAGAAGCTGTGCTATTCCCAAACTGGGAAACTGGAATCACCTGATTTGAAAGTGGGATAACTTCTTCTTGCCAACTCCTATGAGATTTATTCAACTTCCTGGTGATTCTCCACCACTTTATGTATCCAAATCAAGCTTCTCACAAAGTGATTCATCCTGGTTTGATTGGAACGACGAAGAAGCTGTCTATTCCCAAACTGGGAAACTGGAATCACCTGATTTGAAAGTGGGATAACTTCTTCTTGCCAACTCCTATGAGATTTATTCAACTTTCTGGTGATTCTCCACCACTTTATGTATCCAAATCAAGCTTCTCACAAAGTGATTCATCCTGGTTTGATTGGAACGACGAAGAAGCTGTGCTATTCCCAAACTGGGAAACTGGAATCACCTGATTTGAAAGTGGGATAACTTCTTCATCCCAACTCCTATGAGATTTATTCAACTTCCTGGTGATTCTCCACCACTTTATGTATCCAAATCAAGCTTCTCACAAAGTGATTCATCCTGGTTTGATTGGAACGACGAAGAAGCTGTCTATTCCCAAACTGGGAAACTGGAATCACCTGATTTGAAAGTGGGATAACTTCTTCTTGCCAACTCCTATGAGATTTATTCAACTTCCTGGTGATTCTCCACCACTTTATGTATCCAAATCAAGCTTCTCACAAAGTGATTCATCCTGGTTTGATTGGAACGACGAAGAAGCTGTCTATTCCCAAACTGGGAAACTGGAATCACCTGATTTGAAAGTGGGATAACTTCTTCATGCCAACTCCTATGAGATTTATTCAACTTCCTGGTGATTCTCCACCACTTTATGTATCCAAATCAAGCTTCTCACAAAGTGATTCATCCTGGTTTGATTGGAACGACGAAGAAGCTGTCTATTCCCAAACTGGGAAACTGGAATCACCTGATTTGAAAGTGGGATAACTTCTTCATGCCAACTCCTATGAGATTTATTCAACTTTCTGGTGATTCTCCACCACTTTATGTATCCAAATCAAGCTTCTCACAAAGTGATTCATCCTGGTTTGATTGGAACGACGATGAAGCTGTGCTATTCCCAAACTGGGAAACTGGAATCACCTGATTTGAAAGTGGGATAACTTCTTCTTGCCAACTCCTATGAGATTTATTCAACTTCCTGGTGATTCTCCACCACTTTATGTATCCAAATCAAGCTTCTCACAAAGTGATTCATCCTGGTTTGATTGGAACGACGAAGAAGCTGTCTTATTCCCAAACTGGAAAACTGGAATCACCTGATTTGAAAGTGGGATAACTTCTTCTTGCCAACTCCTATGAGATTTATTCAACTTTCTGGTGATTCTCCACCACTTTATGTATCCAAATCAAGCTTCTCACAAAGTGATTCATCCTGGTTTGATTGGAACGACGATGAAGCTGTGCTATTCCCAAACTGGGAAACTGGAATCACCTGATTTGAAAGTGGGATAACTTCTTCATCCCAACTCCTATGAGATTTATTCAACTTCCTGGTGATTCTCCACCACTTTAT
The DNA here is from genome assembly GCF_020379485.1 of Brassica napus. NCBI lineage: Eukaryota > Viridiplantae > Streptophyta > Magnoliopsida > Brassicales > Brassicaceae > Brassica > Brassica napus. The sequence continues at coordinate 193,130 of NW_026015087.1, forward strand.
GTATCCAAATCAAGCTTCTCACAAAGTGATTCATCCTGGTTTGATTGGAACGACGAAGAAGCTGTCTTATTCTCAAACTGGGAAACTGGAATCACCTGATTTGAAAGTGGGATAACTTCTTCTTGCCAACTCCTATGAGATTTATTCAACTTCCTGGTGATTCTCCACCACTTTATGTATCCAAATCAAGCTTCTCACAAAGTGAGTCATCCTGGTTTGATTGGAACGACGAAGAAGCTGTCTTATTCTCAAACTGGGAAACTGATATGATCATGGACCAGCTAGTTGATAAAGATGAAGAAGGAGAGACTGAAGATACACTAGCTGAAGAGGAAGCTGTCCTAGCCATTCCCACAGGTCCTATAACTCGTGCAATGACAAGGAGACTCAAGGAAGCTGTTGGAAACATACTGAAGATCTCTAAGGAGCAAGAAGACTGTCTTGGTAGAAGCTTGAGCCACCAAGACACATTCATCACCATTCATGTGATCTTACCATCAAGTTGATCATCATCTAGGCAAGTGGCTTGGTATACTCTTTTTCCCTTGATTAGTTTTGTCCCACTGGGTTTTCTAATCAAGGTTTTTAATGAGGTATCAAGTTCACTTACACATTCCTAGATGATGTATCTTGGATGCAACTCGGCCTAAGGCATCTTGGACCGACTTCATCATCTATCTTATATTATGTTTTAGTCTAAGTGTTGTGTTATTACTTTGAAACCGTGTGGAGCCTTTCCTTTATGTTTTCTTATGTTTTCGAGACCTTGTGCATGTACAAGGATCTCTCTATTTAAGTGTATCACAAACCCTCATTCTAATCTAAGTTATCTTTTGTTTAAACCTTGTGTTTTCTTCTCCCTTGCTTTCACGAGTTAAGAGAGTGTCTGGTGTGTAGTATCCAGTCTGTTGGTGTGTAATATCCAACGCCCAAGGGCTTTAGAAAGGTGTGTCATATCCGATCTAAGCCTAGGAGTATCAAGGAGCCTTTCCGCAGCCTCTTGTGTCACCATTCGATCCACAGCCTTGATAAACTTGAGTCTTTGATTCGTTTATGCAAGGATCTATCCAAACCATCCAGAGAAGGGTCCTAGGATCTCATTAAGTGGTATCAGAGCACTCTGGAAGGGGAGTTTCGATTTCTCTTTTGATTGTTCATAAGATCTACTCTTTGTCGATTCATATTTTTTGATCAATCGGTTCTTGTGTGTTTATTCTCACTTGATCTGCTTGTTTCATTATCAGGATTGCTAGATCTGATTGTTTTGTGTCTCATATTGATAGATCTAAGAATTTCGATCAAGTTTTGAACAAAAACCTTTCACATTCTTGTCGATTACGTTATCGTTTTGCTTGATCCGAAAGTTTCTTGTGATTTGTGACTCGATCTGTTGTTAGAATCATAGATCAGGATTTGATTATCTCATTTCATCATCCGTTGAATCTGATCTGTTATTGTTTCAATTTCGAAAGTGATAGAATTCAAATCGTCGCGTGTTGATCAAGTATCTTCATTTGCCGCTTTGTTTGAATACTTTGTTTCCTTATTTGAATCTTGAGTTCTGAATTCTTTTGAACTACTTACTGGTTCAAGTTTTTTTCGTGTATCAGGAAGCAATGGGGTCTGAGGAGGATGATGAAACCTTTGTGCGAAGGAATAGTTGCTGCAAGAAGCAATCACCAAACAAGTGATGGAAGCGATGGTGAAGTTGCTGGAAGAGAAGTATGATCAGAGACCGCATGATGGGCAAGGACAAGCATCTGGCCAAGACATGAGCAAAGAAGAAACAGACAAGGTCAGCGTGAGCATGCTGGATCAGAAGAGACTGATAACTTCTATGAGAGAAGTAGCCATAGCTCCGGTTCAAGACGTAGCAGTAGAAGATCTCGACGTGATCATGAGGGCCGGAGGCATAGACGCAATGAGCTATCAGGATTAAAGCTTAAGATCCCTCCTTTCCATGGTAAAGCTGATCCAGATGCCTATCTTGAGTGGGAGAAGAAGATCGAACTCGTTTTCAACTGTCAGCATTACTCAGAGACTAAGAAGATTCAAGTAGCTGCTACCGAGTTCAATGATTATGCATTGAGCTGGTGGGATCAGTTGGTTACAAACAAGAGGCGCAATGGTGAATTCCCATTGAAACATGGGCAGAGATGAAAGCTGTGATGCGCAAGAGGTTTGTACCAAGTCATTATCACCGTGATCTTCATCAAAAGCTGAGACTGCTCACACAAGGATCAAAGTCTGTAGAGGAATACTTTCAAGAGATGGAGTTGCTTATGCTAAGAGCTTGTGTATCTGAGGACAGTGAAGCTACCATGGCACGATTTCTTGGTGGACTCAACCGTGAGATACAAGATAGAGTGGAGATGCAACACTACTTGGAGATAGAGGAGATGCTACACAAAGCTATCTTGGTGGAGCAGCAAGTTAAGAGAAGAAGTCATGCGCGTGGCAGCTATGGTTCCAATAGATACCAGACCTCTAAGGAAGATAAACCGAGCTATCAAAAGGAGAGCAAGCCACAGCCAAAAGAAGAAGCCAAGTCTAGTAGCATCTACAACAAAGATAAGGGTAAAGTGGAAGCTACAAGCTCGCGTGCAAGAGATGTGAAGTGTTTTAAGTGCCAAGGACGTGGGCACTATGCTAATGAGTGTACCAACAAACGTGTGATGATCCTTCATGCCAATGGAGAATATGAATCTGCTGATGATGAGACAGAGGCCGAAGAAGATCACAGTTCAGAAGAGGAGTATGTTGCCAACCCGGTTGCTGGAAGGTTGCTAGTTGCTAGAAGAACCTTGAGTCTTCAAAGCAAGACCGAAGAGATGGAGCAAAGAGAGAATCTCTTCTATACTAGATGTCTAGTGCAAGGAAAGGTCTGTAGTCTTATTGTGGATGGAGGCAGTTGTGTCAACGTTGCGAGTGAGACTATGGTTAAAAAGTTGGGTTTGAGGGTCCAGAAGCATCCTAAACCATATAGGCTCCAATGGCTCAATGAAGAGGGCGAGATGAGAGTATCTACTCAGGTTATGGTTCCCTTAGCCATTGGTAAATATGAAGATGAGATTCTTTGTGATGTGTTGCCTATGGAAGCTGGACACATTCTCCTTGGAAGGCCGTGGCAATCAGATAGACGTGTGATACATGATGGGTATGCCAACAAGCACACCTTTGAGTTTAAAGGGAGAAAGACAGTTCTTGTGCCTATGACTCCTAAGGAAGTTCAGGTTGATCAGCTCCAGCTACAAAAGAAGAAAGAGATTGATCTTCCCGCTGAATCAACAAAGCAACTAAACTTCTATGCCAAGTCTGGTGATGTTAAAAGATCTCTCTGCTCTAACCTTCCTATTCTTTTGTTTATCTATAAGGAATCACTCTTGACTACTACTAATATTGCACCGGAGTATCCGAGTGAACTTGTCACTCTTTTACAGGAATATCAAGATGTTTTTCCAGAAGATAGTCCCAATGGACTACCACCAGTGCGAGGGATTGAGCACCAAATTGATTTTGTGCCCGGTTCTACACTTCCCAATAGGCCAGCATACAGAACCAATCCGGTGGAGACCAAAGAACTACAAAGGCAAGTGGAGGAACTGATGGAGAAAGGGCATATCCGAGAGAGCATGAGTCCTTGTGCTGTTCCAGTGCTGCTTGTGCCCAAGAAAGATGGAAGCTGGCGCATGTGTGTTGATTGCAGAGCCATCAACAATATAACAGTGAAGTATCGCCATCCTATTCCTAGATTAGATGATATGCTTGATGAATTACATGGTTCATGCATCTTTTCTAAGATAGATTTAAAGAGTGGATACCATCAGATTAGGATGAAAGAAGGAGATGAGTGGAAAACTGCCTTTAAGACTAAGCATGGGTTATATGAGTGGTTAGTTATGCCCTTTGGATTGACTAATGCACCTAGTACTTTCATGAGATTGATGAACCATGTGCTTAGATCCTTTATAGGTTTGTTTGTGGTAGTCTACTTTGATGATATCCTAATCTACAGTCAGAGTCTAGAGGAGCATATAGAACATCTTAAGACTGTTCTTGATGTGTTGAGGAAAGAAAGACTTTATGCTAATCTTAAGAAATGTACATTCTGCACAGATAACTTGGTCTTTTTAGGCTTTATTGTGGGTGCAGATGGGGTTAAAGTTGATCCGGAGAAAGTAAGAGCTATACAAGAATGGCCAATTCCTAAGACAGTGAGTGAAGTGAGGAGCTTCCATGGACTTGCTGGCTTCTATAGGCGCTTTGTGAAAGACTTCAGCACTATAGCAGCTCCTTTGACTGAAGTAATCAAGAAAGAAGTCGGATTCAAGTGGGGAGAAGCACAAGAACTTGCCTTCCAATGCCTTAAAGAGAAGCTTACTCATGCCCCTCTTCTTATACTTCCTGATTTTAATAAAACTTTTGAAATAGAATGTGATGCTTCAGGAATTGGAATTGGTGCTGTATTGATGCAGGAGAAGAGACCCATTGCATACTTCAGTGAGAAGCTTGGAGGAGCTACCCTCAACTATGCAACTTATGATAAAGAACTATATGCCTTGGTGAGAGCCTTGCAGACTTGGCAACACTATCTCTGGCCTAAAGAGTTCGTCATACACACAGATCATGAGTCTCTCAAATACCTCAAAGGACAGCACAAACTCAGCAAGAGACACGCAAGGTGGGTTGAGTTCATTGAGACATTTCCTTATGTCATCAAGTATAAACAAGGTAAGGAAAACATAGTTGCTGATGCACTATCCAGAAGGTATGTTCTCTTGAACACTCTTGATGCTAAGCTATTAGGATTTGAGCAGATTAAAGGAATGTATGAGAATGATCCTGATTTTAAAGAGGCTTACAACTCTTGTGAGAAATTTGCTGTGGGACACTACTTTAGACATGATGGTTTTCTTTTCTATGATAATCGATTGTGTGTGCCTAACTGTTCTTTGAGAGACTTGTTTGTTAGGGAATCTCATGGAGGAAGTCTCATGGGTCACTTTGGTATTGCAAAGACTCTTAAAACTTTGCAGGATCACTTCTTTTGGCCTCGGATGAAAAGAGATGTGGAGAAACTATGTGAGAGATGTGCAACTTGCAAGCAAGCCAAGTCTAAGGTTCAGTCTCACGGTTTGTATACTCCTCTCCCTATACCTTATCATCCTTGGAATGACATATCTATGGATTTCATTGTTGGCTTGCCTAGAACTAGGACTGGAAAGGATTCTATCTTTGTGGTTGTGGATAGGTTCTCAAAGATGGCACATTTCATAGCTTGTCACAAAACTGATGATGCATTGCATATTGCTAACTTGTTCTTTAAAGAGATTGTGCGCATACATGGCATGCCTAAGACTATTGTTTCTGATAGAGATACTAAGTTTCTTAGTTATTTTTGGAAGACTCTTTGGTCTAAGCTAGGTACTAAACTCTTGTTTTCTACTACTTGTCATCCACAAACTGATGGACAAACTGAAGTAGTTAATAGGACTCTTGGAACACTCTTGCGTGCATTCATAAAGAAAAACTTGAAATCATGGGAAGACTATTTGCCTCATTGTGAATTTGCATACAATCATGCTGTGCATTCTACTTCTAAGTTTTCTCCTTTTGAGATTGTTTATGGGTTCAATCCCAACTCTCCTTTGGATTTAATCCCTTTACCTGAGTGTGAAAGGGTCAGCGTTGATGGCAAAAAGAAGGCAGAGATGGTGAAACAACTCCACGAGCAGGCTAGGCTCAACATTGAGGCAACAACCAAACAGTATGTTAAGCATGCTAACAAAGGAAGGCGTGAGATGGTCTTTGAAGTGGGTGATCAGGTCTGGATTCACCTAAGGAAAGAGAGGTTTCCCAATGAAAGGAAGTCCAAGCTGATGCCGCGGATTGATGGACCTTTTGAGGTCATAAGGAAGATCAGCAACAATGCCTACAAACTGGATTTGCAAGGTAAGTATGATGTGAGTAATAGCTTCAATGTTACTGACTTGATCCCTTTTATTGCAGATGAGCCAGATTTGAGGACAAATCCTTTTCAAGTGGGAGGGGATGATATGATCATGGACCAGCTAGTTGATAAAGATGAAGAAGGAGAGACTGAAGATACACTAGCTGAAGAGGAAGCTGTCCTAGCCATTCCCACAGGTCCTATAACTCGTGCAATGACAAGGAGACTCAAGGAAGCTGTTGGAAACATACTGAAGATCTCTAAGGAGCAAGAAGACTGTCTTGGTAGAAGCTTGAGCCACCAAGACACACTCATCACCATTCATGTGATCTTACCATCAAGCTGATCATCATCTAGGCAAGTGGCTTGGTATACTCTTTTTCCCTTGATTAGTTTTGTCCCACTGGGTTTTCTAATCAAGGTTTTTAATGAGGTATCAAGTTCACTTACACATTCCTAGTTGATGTATCTTGGATGCAACTCGGCCTAAGGCATCTTGGACCGACTTCATCATCTATCTTATATTATGTTTTAGTCTAAGTGTTGTGTTATTACTTTGAAACCGTGTGGAGCCTTTTCCTTTATGTTTTCTTATGTTTTCGAGACCTTGTGCATGTACAAAGATCTCTCTATTTAAGTGTATCACAAACCCTCATTCTAATCTAAGTTATCTTTTGTTTAAACCTTGTGTTTTCTTCTCCCTTGCTTTCACGAGTTAAGAGAGTGTCTGGTGTGTAGTATCCAGTCTGTTGGTGTGTAATATCCAACGCCCAAGGGCTTTAGAAAGGTGTGTCATATCCGATCTAAGCCTAGGAGTATCAAGGAGCCTTTCCGCAGCCTCTTGTGTCACCATTCGATCCACAGCCTTGATAAACTTGAGTCTTTGATTAGTTTATGCAAGGATCTATCCAAACCATCCAGAGAAGGGTCCTAGGATCTCATTAGAAACTGGAATCACCTGATTTGAAAGTGGGATAACTTCTTCTTGCCAACTCCTATGAGATTTATTCAACTTCCTGGTGATTCTCCACCACTTTATGTATCCAAATCAAGCTTCTCACAAAGTGATTCATCCTGATTTGATTGGAACGACGATGAAGCTGTGCTATTCCCAAACTGGGAAACTGGAATCACCTGATTTGAAAGTGGGATAACTTCTTCATCCCAACTCCTATGAGATTTATTCAACTTCCTGGTGATTCTCCACCACTTTAGGTATCCAAATCAAGCTTCTCACAAAGTGATTCATCCTGGTTGATTGGAACGACGATGAAGCTGTGCTATTCCCAAATTGGGAAACTGGAATCACCTGATTTGAAAGTGGGATAACTTCTTCTTGCCAACTCCTATGAGATTTATTCAACTTCCTGGTGATTCTCCACCACTTTATGTATCCAAATCAAGCTTCTCACAAAGTGATTCATCCTGGTTTGATTGGAACGACGATGAAGCTTTGCTATTCCCAAACTGGAAAACTGGAATCACCTGTTTTGAAAGTGGGATAACTTCTTCTTGCCAACTCCTATGAGATTTATTCAACTTCCTGGTGATTTTCCACCACTTTATGTATCCATATCAAGCTTCTCACAAAGTGATTCATCCTGGTTTGATTGGAACGACGAAGAAGCTGTCCTATTCCCAAACTGGGAAACTGGAATCACCTGATTTGAAAGTGGGATAACCTCTTCTTGCCAACTCCTATGAGATTTATTCAACTTCCTGGTGATTCTCCACCACTTTATGTATCCAAATCAAGCTTCTCACAAAGTGAGTCATCCTGGTTTGATTGGAACGACGAAGAAGCTATCTTATTCCCAAACTGGGAAACTGGAATCACCTGATTTGAAAGTGGGATAACTTCTTCTTGCCAACTCCTATGATATTTTTTCAACTTCCTGGTGATTCTCCACCACTTTATGTATCCAAATCAAGCTTCTCACAAAGTGATTCATCCTGGTTTGATTGGAACGACGAAGAAGCTGTGCTATTCCCAAACTGGGAAACTGGAATCACCTGATTTGAAAGTGGGATAACTTCTTCATCCCAACTCCTATGAGATTTATTCAACTTCCTGGTGATTTTCCACCACTTTATGTATCCAAATAAAGCTTCTCACAAAGTGATTCATCCTGGTTTGATTGGAACGACGATGAAGCTGGGCAATTCCCAAACTAGGAAACTGGAATCACCTGATTTGAAAGTGGGATAACTTCTTCTTGCCAACTCCTATGAGATTTATTCAACTTCCTGGTGATTCTCCACCACTTTATGTATCCAAATCAAGCTTCTCACAAAGAGATTCATCCTGGTTTGATTGGAACGACGATGAAGCTGTGCTATTCCCAAACTGGGAAACTGTAATCATATGATTTGAATGTGGGATAACTTCTTCTTGCCAACTCCTATGAGATTTATTCAACTTCCTGGTGATTCTCCACAACTTTATGTATCCAAATAAAGCTTCTCACAAAGATATTCATCCTGGTTTGATTGGAACGACGAAGAAGCTGTCCTATTCCCAAACTGGGAAACTGGAATCACCTGATTTGAAAGTGGGATAACTTCTTCTTGCCAACTCCTATGAGATTTATTCAACTTCCTGGTGATTCTCCACCACTTTATGTATCCAAATCAAGCTTCTCACAAAGTGAGTCATCCTGGTTTGATTGTAACGACGAAGATATTGAGATGAAGACCAAGAAGAGAAGAGATGAAGCTTTGAAGGTCAGGAGAGTGTTGAGGCTGAGAAAGTAACTTTAGAGTTTTACTGTGGTAACTTTATTTTAACCACAGTAACTACTTGGGAAGTTATCTGATGAGATAAGAAGGTAACTTAGTTAAGAGAGGAGAGGAAACTCGACCAAAGAGGATAAGGAAGGATAAGGAAGCACTTTGACAGCCTGTATGATGCTGGAAAGGAGAGGATGCTTTTACACTAGTGCAAGCATGTGAGAAAGCACAGCCAAGGGATTCAAAAGAAGTTCCAGCCTGTCCTTTGACTACACATGCTTATACATTTCGAAAATCCTTGTTGCTCTCTCTATTAATACTTGTAAACCTCATCAGTTATTAATTAATGGAGTTTTGAGTCTCTCTCTCTATTCTCTCACTAAAATCTCTTAATCTCTTTAATCTTTTCATCTGATTATCCCTGATTAGTTGAATCATGCTCTAATACACAAAAGTGTATATGGTATCAGAGCCAGGTTGCACAAAGTGGGAGAGTGTGATTCTTTTTTCTTAAAATTCTTGAGTGTTCTTGAGTGTTCTTGGTGTTCTTAACTTCTGGGTTTCATTATCTGGTGGCGTGAGAGGTTCTGGTGAATCCAAATCATCTCAACATGGAAATGGAGCACAGACCTGAGTCAACTGTGAGACTGAAGAGGAGAGGCATGGCGAGTGGTCAAGGTGGGCCAAAAGAGCTTTGAAAGCTGTGGGTTATGGAGTAGTCATGGAAAGGGGAAACCTTTCATGGAAATGGCTACTAAAGAAGGTCAGACAAGAGGTCTGAAGCTGGGAAATGAAGTTGTTCAAGGAAACACTACAAAGAGTGAGATTGAAGCAACTTTAGGCAAGTCCAAGCTTGTGAGAGTCGTTGAGGACAGAGGGGTGATCCGCGGCTTGAGACAAGGAAAGGATGAGTGTTATCAGCTTGTGGGAAGGCTGAGAGAAGTATGGTCAGAGCTAGATGTGGTGAAGACACACACATCAAATCCGAGATGTTGTCAAGAAAGGAGGAAGCAAGATGTGATCTTCAGCTTCCTTATGGAAGAGGTATGTGAGCTTGTTAAATATACTTGTGATGTGTGGGAAATGAACAGGAAGCCAGAAAGATGGAAGGGAGGTACAAGCTGTAAGAAGGGAAGGTTGAGAAAACTTTCTAAGGAGTGGTTAATGAAGAGAAGGGCATGGAGAAAGGATAGCGAGTCTGAGCACTTAAGTGACAGGATGAGTGTGATCTTGAAGAGAATCAAGGATGTACTTCAGCAGATGGTTATAGGAGAGTGTTCATACTCAGCTTACATGGGAGAAACAGTAGGAGACAGTGCGGATATGAGAGGAATGGATACCAAGAGGGCAGATGAGTGTGTGACAAAGAAGGAATGGGATGAGTTGGTTAAGCATGTGTATGCTTTGGCTACGACCCGGAGTCTGGGTGCTCCTGCCAAAGCATCCACATCTAAACCCATCATCATTGACTCTGGAGCAACACACCACATGATCAGTGACAAGAGACTAATCAGTGAGGTTAAAGCAGCAACAGGGAGTGTCATGATAGCCAATGGTACCAGGATCCCAATAGAAGGAGTGGGAAACCTCAAGCTGTTTGAGAAGAACTCCACTGCCTTCTACCTACCTCAGTTTACATCCAATCTAATCTCAGTTAAGAAGGCTACAGTTGATCTGGATTGTCAAGTGGTTTTCAGACCAAATGAAGTTGAGTTCCAGGATTTGAAGACTGGAAGGGTTATTGGCAGAGGAGACAGCAAGCATCAGCTCTATCATCTCCAAACAACTGAGGCGCCTAGTCCTGTGGAGTCTGTGTGTTTAAGCAGCACAACGGATAGGTGTGATAATCTCACATGGCATGCAAGGCTGGGACATCCTCATGCCAAGGCAATTGAACTGATTCTACCAAGTATGGCGTTCAATCACTTGGAGTGTGAAGCTTGTATACTTGGAAAGCACTGTAGGACTGTCTTCCCAACATCAGAAACCAGATATGAGAATTGCTTTGATCTGGTGCATTCAGACGTGTGGACAGCTCCCTGTATGTCTAGAGACAGCCATAAGTACTTTGTGACTTTCATTGATGAGAAGTCAAAGTACACATGGATCACCATGATTCCCTCCAAAGACAGAGTCCTAGAAGCCTTCATGAACTTCCAAGCATATGTTACTAATCAGTACAATGCCACTGTGAAGATTCTGAGGTCTGATAATGGAGGAGAATACACTAGCAATGCTTTCAAGAGTCATCTTGCAAAGCATGGGATTGTGCAACAAACTAGCTGTCCTTACACACCACAACAAAATGGGGTGGCTGAGAGGAAGAACAGACATTTGATGGAGGTTGCGAGATCAATAATGTTCCACATGAATGTCCCTAAGAGGTTTTGGAGTGATGCTGTTCAGACTGCTTGCTATCTCATCAATAGAGTGCCAACCCGTGTCTTGAAGAAACTGTCTCCCTTTGAAGTATTGAACAAGACCAAGCCACACATTGATCATTTGAGAGTCTTTGGGTGCTTATGTTATGTGATGATTCCCGGAGAAAGAAGGAACAAGCTAGAAGCAAAGAGTACTAAAGCTATGTTCATTGGGTACTCAATCACTCAGAAAGGCTACAAATGTTATGATCCAATAACTAGGAGGGTTATGGTATCTAGAGAAGTGAAGTTTGTTGAGTCTAAAGGGTATTATGAGGAGAAGAAATGGGAAGACCTAGAGGATCTGTCCCGAGCTCCATCAGAGAAGGCAACAACATTGAGAGTGTTGTTGGAGAGGCTAGGGATAGGATTATCCCAAGATCAGGAACCAGGAAGAACAGGACCTTCTAATCAAGCTGGAGAAGCTGGAGGAACAACCCTCTTGATCATGAGAGGGGGAATGGATCTGAATCAGGGGAGCAGGAGCATAACCAAGAGGATTCAGGTCAGCATGATCAGGAGGAGACACAGGAAGTAGAGAGTGAAGCTCAGTCAGGTGGAAATGAGCAGGGAGAACCTACTGGTTTAAGAGAGGAAGCACAAGAGAATGTTCAGGCTGAAGAACAGGTTGAGACCTTGCGGAGGAGCACAAGGATAAGGAGGGATCCTTCCAACTGGGTAAACACGAGAGTGTACTACAATGCCCAGGCTGTGGAGCATCCCTCTCAAGCCGTGTGTTCCTTTGCTGAGTTTCCAGAAGAGCACATGGTGTTTATGTGTAACTTGGATGAGAATGAGATACCAAGATCTTATGAAGAAGCTATGAAGCACAAGGTTTGGAGAGATTCAGTAGGAGATGAAAGGGATGCAATGATCAGGAATGATACTTGGTATGAGAGTGAGTTACCTAAAGGGAAGAAGGCAGTTTCAAGCAGATGGATCTTCACCATCAAGTACCTTGCAAATGGGGAGATAGATAGGCGCAAGACTAGGCTGGTTGCAAGAGGATTTACACAGACTTATGGGGAAGATTACATTGATACTTTTGCACCAGTGGCCAAGCTTCACACAATTCGAATTGTGTTATCTATTGCAACAAACTTGGAGTGGGATTTGTGGCAAATGGATGTGAAGAATGCTTTCTTGCAAGGTGAACTTGAAGATGAAGTATACATGCATCCACCTCCTGGTCTTGAGCATCTAGTAAAGCCAGGGAATGTTTTGAGATTGAAGAAAGCAATATATGGGTTGAAACAGTCTCCTAGAGCTTGGTACAGGAAGCTGAGTACAACACTCAATGGGAGAGGGTTTAGGAAGTCTGAACTAGATCACACTCTCTTCACCTTGACAGGACCATCAGGGATCATTGTGATTTTGTGTATGTGGATGATTTGATTATCACAGGGAGTGATAAGGCTGGGATTAAGGCCACCAAAGAGTTTCTCAAGTCTGTGTTTGATATTAAAGACTTGGGAGAGATGAAGTATTTTTTGGGGATTGAGATATGCAGATCTAAGGAGGGTTTGTTTATGTCTCAAAGGAAGTATACTATGGATATGCTGAAGGAGACTGATGTGCTTGGAGGGAAGATAGCTAAGACACCTCTTGAGGAAGGGTATAAGGTCTTGCGTGAGGGGGAGGTTGAAGAGAACCAGTTGTTTGAGGATGCTAAGCTGTATAGGAGGATGGTGGGTAAGCTGATCTACTTGACTATCACCAGACCTGATATATGCTTTGCTGTGAATCAAGTGAGCCAACATATGCAGGCGCCAAAGGTACATCACTGGAAGATGGTTGATAGGATACTGAGGTATTTGAGTGGCTCACATGGACAAGGAGTTTGGATGGGTTGCAATGGCAGTACAGAAGTGGTTGGGTATTGTGATGCTGATTGGGCAGGAGATAGAGTGGACAGGAGATCAACTATGGGTTGTATGTACATTCATTGGAGGGAATCTGGTTACTTGGAAGAGTAAGAAGCAGAAGGTCATCTCCTGTTCAAGTGCTGAAGCTGAGTATAGAGCTGTTGAAGCTTACAAATGAGTTGGTGTGGATCAAGGGGATCTTGAAGCACTTGGAGATCGAGCAGGCCACACCTATGACAATGCATTGTGACAATCAAGCAGCTATCCACATTGCCTCCAATTCAGTGTTTCATGAGAGAACAAAGCACATAGAGGTGGATTGTCATAAGGTGAGGCAGATGATATCTTAGGAGTGATTCTGCCATGTTATACAAGAAGTGAAGATCAGCTTGCAGATGTGTTTACTAAGCAGCGAGACGAGATTAAAGACAATGGAGTCCATACTATCAAGGCTTGGACTCATTGATCTACTCCTAGGAGCTGAGCCCCTTAACCATGGAGTCTCCACTCTTTTTCCCTCATCAAGGTTTTATCCCAATGGGTTTTACTTGGTGAGGTTTTTAATGAGGGAGGTCTTCATGGTTTCCAAGCTTGACTTGTTCTACATGGTCAAGCTTGAGGGGGAGTATGAGATGAAGACAAGAAGAGAAGAGATGAGCTGAGGTAAGGAGAGTTGAGCTGAGACAGTAACTTAGAGTTTTACTGTGGTAACTTTATTTTAACCACAGTAACTACTTGGGAAAGTTATCTGATGGGATGAGAAGGTAACTTAGTGAAGAGAGGAGAGGAAACTCGACCAAAGAGGATAAGGAAGGATAAGGAAGCACTTGACAGCCTGTATGATGCGGGAAGGAAAGGAGAGTTACCTTTTACCTAGTGCAAGCATGTGAGAAAGCACAGCCAAGTGATTCAAAAGGAGTTCCAGCCTGTCCTTTGACTACACATGCTTAACATTTCGAATTTCCTTGTTGCTCTCTCTATTAATACTTGTAAACCTCATCAGTTATTAATTAATGGAGTTTTGAGTCTCTCTCTCTATTCTCTCACTAAATCTCTTAATCTCTTAATCTTTTCATCTGATTATCCCTGATTAGTTGAATCATGCTCTAATACACAAAAGTGTTATGAAGAAGCTGTCTATTCCCAAACTGGGAAACTGGAATCACCTGATTTGAAAGTGGGATAACTTCTTCTGCCAACTCCTATGAGATTTATTCAACTTCTGTGATTCTCCACCTTTATGTATCCAAATCAAGCTTCTCAAAAGTGATTCATCCTGGTTTGATTGGAACGACGAAGAAGCTGTGCTATTCCCAAATGGGAAACTGGAATCACCTGATTTGAAAGTGGGATAACTTCTTCATGCCAACTCCTATGAGATTTATTCAACTTCCTGGTGATTCTCCACCACTTTATGTATCCAAATCAAGCTTCTCACAAAGTGATTCATCCTGGTTTGTTTGGAACGACGAAGAAGCTGTCCTATTCCCAACTCGGGAAACTGGAATCACCTGATTTGAAAGTGGGATAACTTCTTCATGCCAACTCCTATGAGATTTATTCAACTTCCTGGTGATTCTCCACCACTTTATGTATCCAAATCAAGCTTCTCACAAAGTGATTCATCCTGGTTTGATTGGAACGAAGAAGAAGAAGCTGTCTATTCCCAAACTGGGAAACTGGAATCACCTGATTTGAAAGTGGGATAACTTCTTCATGCCAACTCCTATGAGATTTATTCAACTTCCTGGTGATTCTCCACCACTTTATGTATCCAAATCAAGCTTCTCACAAAGTGATTCATCCTGGTTTGATTGGAACGACGAAGAAGCTGTCTATTCCCAAACTGGGAAACTGGAATCACCTGATTTGAAAGTGGGATAACTCTTCATCCCAACTCCTATGAGATTTATTCAACTTCCTGGTGATTCTCCACCACTTTATGTATCCAAATCAAGCTTCTTACAAAGTGATTCATCCTGGTTTGATTGGAACGACGAAGAAGCTGTCTTATTCCCAAACTGGGAAACTGGAATCACCTGATTTGAAAGTGGGGGATAACTTCTTCATGCAACTCCTATGAGATTTATTCAACTTCCTGGTGATTCTCCACCACTTTATGTATCCAAATCAAGCTTCTCACAAAGTGATTCATCCTGGTTTGATTGGAACGACGAAGAAGCTGTCTATTCCAAACTGGGAAACTGGAATCACCTGATTTGAAAGTGGGATAACTTCTTCATCCAACTCCTATGAGATTTATTCAACTTCCTGGTGATTCTCCACCACTTATGTATCCAAATCAAGCTTCTCACAAAGTGATTCATCCTGGTTTGATTGGAACGACGAAGAAGCTGTCCTATTCCCAAACTGGGAAACTGGAATCACCTGATTGAAAGTGGGATAACTTCTTTTGCCAACTCCTATGAGATTTATTCAACTTCTGGTGATTCTCCACCACTTTATGTATCCAAATCAAGCTTCTTCACAAGTGATTCATCCTGGTTTGATTGGAACGACGAAGAAGCTGTGCTATTCCCAAACTGGGAAACTGGAATCACCTGATTTGAAAGTGGGATAACTTCTTCATCCCAACTCCTATGAGATTTATTCAACTTCCTGGTGATTTCCACCACTTTATGTATCCAAATCAATCTTCTCACAAAGTGATTCATCCTGGTTTGATTGGAACGACGAAGAAGCTGTGCTATTCCCAAACTGGAAAACTGGAATCACCTGATTTGAAAGTGGGATAACTTTCTCATGCCAACTCCTATGAGATTTATTCAACTTCCTGGTGATTCTCCACCACTTTATGTATCCAAATCAAGCTTCTTACAAAGTGATTCATCCTGGTTTGATTGGAACGACGAAGAAGCTGTGCTATTCCCAAACTGGGAAACTGGAATCACCTGATTTGAAAGTGGGATAACTTCTTCATGCCAACTCCTATGAGATTTATTCAACTTCCTGGTGATTCTCCACCACTTTATGTATCCAAATCAAGCTTCTCACAAAGTGATTCATCCTGGTTTGATTGGAACGACGAAGAAGCTGTGCTTATTCCCAAACTGGGAAACTGGAATCACCTGATTTGAAAGTGGGATAACTTCTTCATGCCAACTCCTATGAGATTTATTCAACTTCCTGGTGATTCTCCACCACTTTATGTATCCAAATCAAGCTTTCACAAGTGATTCATCCTGGTTTGATTGGAACGACGAAGAAGCTGTCTATTCCCAAACTGGGAAACTGGAATCACCTGATTTGAAAGTGGGATAACTTCTTCATGCCAACTCCTATGAGATATTTTATTCAACTTCTGGTGATTCTCCACCACTTTATGTATCCAAATCAAGCTTCTCACAAAGTGATTCATCCTGGTTTGATTGGAACGACGAAGAAGAAGCTGTCCTTTCCCAAACTGGGAAACTGGAATCACCTGATTTGAAAGTGGGATAACTTCTTCATCCCAACTCCTATGAGATTTATTCAACTTCCTGGTGATTCTCCACCACTTTATGTATCCAAATCAAGCTTCTCACAAAGTGATTCATCCTGGTTTGATTGGAACGACGAAGAAGCTGTGCTATTCCCAAACTGGGAAACTGGAATCACCTGATTTGAAAGTGGGATAACTTCTTCATCCCAACTCCTATGAGATTTATTCAACTTCCTGGTGATTCTCCACCACTTTATGTATCCAAATCAAGCTTCTCACAAAGTGATTCATCCTGGTTTGATTGGAACGACGAAGAAGCTGTGCTATTCCCAAACTGGGAAACTGGAATCACCTGATTTGAAAGTGGGATAACTTCTTCATCCCAACTCCTATGAGATTTATTCAACTTCCTGGTGATTCTCCACCACTTTATGTATCCAAATCAAGCTTCTTACAAAGTGATTCATCCTGGTGATTGGAACGACGAAGAAGCTGTGCTATTCCCAAACTGGGAAACTGGAATCACCTGATTTGAAAGTGGGATAACTTCTTCATTCCAACTCCTATGAGATTTATTCAACTTCCTGGTGATTCTCCACCACTTTATGTATCCAAATCAAGCTTCTTACAAGTGATTCATCCTGGTTTGATTGGAACGACGAAGAAGCTGTGCTATTCCCAAACTGGGAAACTGGAATCACCTGATTTGAAAGTGGGATAACTTCTTCATGCCAACTCCTATGAGATTTATTCAATTCCTGGTGATTCTCCACCACTTTATGTATCCAAATCAAGCTTTCACAAAGTGATTCATCCTGGTTTGATTGGAACGACGAAGAAAAGCTGTGCTATTCCCAAACTGGGAAACTGGAATCACCTGATTTGAAAGTGGGATAACTTCTTCATCCCAACTCCTATGAGATTTATTCAACTTCCTGGTGATTCTCCACCACTTTATGTATCCAAATCAAGCTTCTCACAAAGTGATTCATCCTGGTTTGATTGGAACGACGAAGAAGCTGTGCTATTCCCAAACTGGGAAACTGGAATCACCTGATTTGAAAGTGGGATAACTTTTCATGCCAACTCCTATGAGATTATTCAACTTCCTGGTGATTCTCCACCACTTTATGTATCCAAATCAAGCTTCTCACAAAGTGATTCATCCTGGTTTGATTGGACGACGAAGAAGAAGCTGTCTATTCCCAAACTGGGAAACTGGAATCACCTGATTTGAAAGTGGGATAACTTCTTCTCCCAACTCCTATGAGATTTATTCAACTTCCTGGTGATTCTCCACCACTTTATGTATCCAAATCAAGCTTCTCACAAAGTGATTCATCCTGGTTTGATTGGAACGACGAAGAAGCTGTGCTATTCCCAAACTGGGAAACTGGAATCACCTGATTTGAAAGTGGGATAACTTCTTCATCCCAACTCCTATGAGATTATTCAACTTCCTTGTGATTCTCCACAAACTTTATGTATCCAAATCAAGCTTCTCACAAAGTGATTCATCTTGGTTTGATTGGAACGACGAAGAAGCTGTCCTATTCCCAAATGGGAAACTGGAATCACCTGATTTGAAAGTGGGATAACTTCTTCATCCCAACTCCTATGAGATTTATTCAACTTCCTGGTGATTCTCCACCACTTTATGTATCCAAATCAAGCTTCTCACAAAGTGATTCATCCTGGTTTGATTGGAACGACGAAGAAGCTGTCTTATTCCCAAACTGGGAAACTGGAATCACCTGATTTGAAAGTGGGATAACTTCTTCATCCAACTCCTATGAGATTTATTCAACTTCCTGGTGATTCTCCACCACTTTATGTATCCAAATCAAGCTTCTCACAAAGTGATTCATCCTGGTTTGATTGGAACGACGAAGAAGCTGTCTATTCCAAACTGGGAAACTGGAATCACCTGATTTGAAAGTGGGATAACTTCTTCATGCCAACTCCTATGAGATTTATTCAACTTCCTGGTGATTCTCCACCACTTTTTATGTATCCAAATCAAGCTTCTCACAAAGTGATTCATCCTGGTTTGATTGGAACGACGAAGAAGCTGTGCTATTCCCAAACTGGGAAACTGGAATCACCTGATTTGAAAGTGGGATAACTTCTTCATGCCAACTCCTATGAGATTTATTCAACTTCCTGGTGATTCTCCACCACTTTATGTATCCAAATCAAGCTTCTCACAAAGTGATTCATCCTGGTTGATTGGAACGACGAAGAAGCTGCTATTCCCAAACTGGGAAACTGGAATCACCTGATTTGAAAGTGGGATAACTTCTTCATCCCAACTCCTATGAGATTTATTCAACTTCCTGGTGATTCTCCACACTTTATGTATCCAAATCAAGCTTCTTACAAAGTGATTCATCCTGGTTTGATTGGAACGACGAAGAAGCTGCCTTATTCCCAAACTGGGAAACTGGAATCACCTGATTTGAAAGTGGGATAACTTCTTCATCCCAACTCCTATGAGATTTATTCAACTTCCTGGTGATTCTCCACCACTTTATGTATCCAAATCAAGCTTCTCACAAAGTGATTCATCCTGGTTTGATTGGAACGACGAAGAAGCTGTCCTATTCCCAAACTGGGAAACTGGAATCACCTGATTTGAAAGTGGGATAACTTCTTCATCCCAACTCCTATGAGATTTATTCAACTTCCTGGTGATTCTCCACCACTTTATGTATCCAAATCAAGCTTCTCACAAAGTGATTCATCCTGGTTTGATTGGAACGACGAAGAAGCTGTCTATTCCCAAACTGGGAAACTGGAATCACCTGATTTGAAAGTGGGATAACTTCTTCATCCCAACTCCTATGAGATTTATTCAACTTCCTGGTGATTCTCCACCACTTTATGTATCCAAATCAAGCTTCTCACAAAGTGATTCATCTGTTTGATTGGAACGACGAAGAAGCTGTGCTATTCCCAAACTGGGAAACTGGAATCACCTGATTTGAAAGTGGGATAACTTCTTCATCCCAACTCCTATGAGATTTATTCAACTTCCTGGTGATTCTCCACCACTTTATGTATCCAAATCAAGCTTCTCACAAAGTGATTCATCCTGGTTGATTGGAACGACGAAGAAGCTGCTATTCCCAAACTGGAAAACTGGAATCACCTGATTTGAAAGTGGGATAACTTTCTATCCCAACTCCTATGAGATTTATTCAACTTCCTGGTGATTTCACCACTTTATGTATCCAAATCAAGCTTCTCACAAAGTGATCATCCTGGTTTGATTGGAACGACGAAGAAGCTGTCTATTCCCAAACTGGGAAACTGGAATCACCTGATTTGAAAGTGGGATAACTTCTTCATCCCAACTCCTATGAGATTTATTCAACTTCCTGGTGATTCTCCACCACTTTATGTATCCAAATCAAGCTTCTCACAAAGTGATTCATCCTGGTTTGATTGGAACGACGAAGAAGAGAAGTGCTATTCCCAAACTAAGGGAAACTGGAATCACCTGATTTGAAAGTGGGATAACTTCTTCATGCCAACTCCTATGAGATTTATTCAACTTCCTGGTGATTCTCACCACTTTATGTATCCAAATCAAGCTTCTTACAAAGTGATTCATCCTGGTTTGATTGGAACGACGAAGAAGCTGTGTATATCCCAAACTGGGAAACTGGAATCACCTGATTTGAAAGTGGGATAACTTCTTCATCCCAACTCCTATGAGATTTATTCAACTTCTGGTGATTCTCCACCACTTTATGTATCCAAATCAAGCTTCTCACAAAGTGATTCATCCTGGTTTGATTGGAACGACGAAGAAGCTGTCCTATTCCCAAACTGGGAAAAGGGAAATATCACCTGATTTGAAAGTGGGATAACTTCTTTCCAACTCCTATGAGATTTATTCAACTTCCTGGTGATTCTCCACCACTTTATGTATCCAAATCAAGCTTCTCACAAAGTGATTCATCCTGGTTTGATTGGAACGACGAAGAGAAGCTGTGCTATTCCCAAACTGGGAAACTGGAATCACCTGATTTGAAAGTGGGATAACTTCTTCATCCCAACTCCTATGAGATTTATTCAACTTCCTGGTGATTCTCCACCACTTATGTATCCAAATCAAGCTTCTACAAAGTGATTCATCCTGGTTTGATTGGAACGACGAAGAAGCTGTCTATTCCCAAACTGGGAAGGAAACTGGATCACCTGATTTGAAAGTGGGATAACTTCTTCATGCCAACTCCTATGAGATTTATTCAACTTCTGGTGATTCTCCACCACTTTATGTATCCAAATCAAGCTCTTACAAAGTGATTCATCCTGGTTTGATTGGAACGACGAAGAAGAGCTGTCTATTCCCAAACTGGGAAACTGGAATCACCTGATTTGAAAGTGGGATAACTTCTTCTTTCCAACTCCTATGAGATTTATTCAACTTCCTGGTGATTCTCCACCACTTTATGTATCCAAATCAAGCTTCTCACAAAGTGATTCATCTGGTTTGATTGGAACGACGAAGAAGCTGTTTATTCCCAAACTGGGAAACTGGAATCACCTGATTTGAAAGTGGGATAACTTCTTCATCCCAACTCCTATGAGATTTATTCAAATTCCTGGTGATTCTCCACCACTTTATGTATCCAAATCAAGCTTCTACAAAGGATTCATCCTGGTTTGATTGGAACGACGAAAGAAGCTGTGCTATTCCCAAATGGGAAACTGGAATCACCTGATTGAAAGTGGGATAACTTCTTCATCCCAACTCCTATGAGATTTATTCAACTTCCTGGTGATTCTCCCCACTTTATGTATCCAAATCAGCTTCTACAAAGTGATTCATCCTGGTTTGATTGGAACGACGAAGAAGCTGTGTATTCCCAAACTGGGAAACTGGAATCACCTGATTTGAAAGTGGGATAACTTTCTTCATCCAACTCCTATGAGATTTATTAACTTCCTGGTGATTTTCCACCACTTTATGTATCCAAATCAAGCTTCTACAAAGTGATTCATCATGGTTTGATTGGAACGACGAAGAAGAAGCGTCCTATCCCAAACTGGGAAAACTGGAATCACCTGATTTGAAAGTGGATAACTTCTTCTTCCTAACTCCTATGAAGTTATTCAACTCCGGGTGTTCTACACCACTTT
>NW_026015088.1:0-31705 GCF_020379485.1 Brassica napus
TCTCTCTCTCTCTCTCTTCTCTCCTCTCCGTTTGGCTTCAAAGTTTCCAATTCTGGTGGCATTTGCTAAAGTTTTGATTTTGATGATTGCCCGGAACGAAAGTTTTGATTTTGATATCGATTTTGCTGAACTCATCTGTTTATTAGTATTGGGTCTTAAAGCTTTTCAGTGTTTTAGGATGATAATGAGAGTTATTGACAGTGTTGAATTTTGTAAAAAAAAAAATGCAGAGAAGAAGGAAGTTGTGGCGACAGAGAAAGCACCAGCTGCTTTGGGACCATACTCTCAGGCCATCAAAGCCAACAATCTCGTTTTCGTTTCCGGTGTTCTTGGTCTTATACCTGAGGTTTTGTTTCACGGCTTTGAATTATATTTACCTGCAAAATGAAAATTAACCAATACTATGGGTTCTAACTTCTCTTTTTGTTCTTTGTGTGTTTACTAGACTGGAAAGTTTGTTTCGGACAACGTTGAAGATCAGACTGAGCAGGTGAAGTTGCTTCTAAACTGTCATCATTGTCTTTACAAATATTGCTTTTGTTTACACTAATTTTTTTTGTGTTTGGGTGATCTATCCAGAGTAAAGGAGATGTTAGGTTGTCTTAGATGTTTTTTGTTTGACAAATTGAAGTGTGAAAATATGAATGAAAAGTAACTAGTGTGCCTAACTTAACCTTATTTTAATCTTTACCTTCGCTACACTGGAAGAAGCCTCTGGAACTTATGAGCTTGTTTACTTTTGAACTGTTTCATTTGGTATATTTTAGTCTTCAGAGTAACTGCTAGTGTATATCAGTAGCAAGGTTTAAATTGCTCTGTTTACCTTTCCTGATACTGTCTGAATTCTGATTGTTTTATTATTTTATTTTTTTGTTGGTACTATCGAAGATACTCAAGAACATGGGGGAGATACTGAAAGCTAGTGGTGTTGATTACTCCTCCGTGGTGAAGACAACGATCATGTACGTCCTACTCAACAGAATCATCCATCCGTATGAGTTGATGAATCTTGAATAGAAACTGATCTCTTTGGTTTTCTTCCACAGGCTTGCTGACTTAGGTGACTTCAAGAAAGTGAACGAGATTTACGCCAAATGTGAGTTCATTGATAAGAATCATTAGTGTTCTTACTTTACTTTTAAAAAATGCATTATAACTAGTTTTAATGTTAGTGGGAAGTATTTTGAACCAATTTTTCCTTTGTCTGGTGCAGACTTCCCAGCTCCTTCACCAGCGCGATCGACATATCAAGTCGCAGCTTTGCCACTAAACGCCAAGATTGAGATTGAATGTATTGCAGCACTCTAGAGCACCATCAAATCTCATCCAGGAAGAGTTTTAGATTCGGAAAATGTCAGAACAAATAAGAGGGGCTTATCATATCAACCATTAGGTTGGTTGTAAAACCCATACCCCTATCAAGAATAAGTGATTCTATTTTAGGACCAGCATGTTGTGTTGACTTGATATTTATTGAGTACAATATTAAATTTGAAACCCTTTATGATTTGAGGTTCATAGCTGGTGTTTAGTTTACTAAGAAGTAAAAAACTCCAGTTTGAAAAGATGACTTGAAACTAAACAAAGTTTATTTTGCTCAAAACAAAAACTAAGCCAAATTTATCTGTTTGGGCTTTTTTTCTGGCTTTTCTTCTTGCTGCCAATTTGCTTTTAATATTTATGCACATGATTTATATTTGTCATTCATATCAGCAGAAACTCTATAAATTAATATTCGATAGATTACCGTACACTATAATTCAATAAATTTTTCCGATTCCGAGTTAGACCGAATCAAAATAAGATACAAATCGATAAAATAATAAGACAGTTTTTTTTAAAATCCTATGTAAATAAATATATGGTCCCGTTGAAATCATAAACTTATCTGTAAATATTTGTATTATTTGCTTTATTTCACAATATAATTATCTCTATATTTTCTTAACATTTCAATATATTTTGCTTATATTAGTAAAATTATATCTAAATAGCATTTAAATTTTATAAATCATATTTTATCTACACCAAATAATATAATAAATTTGTGAAATCGAATTTCAAAATTTTAATTAGTGTATATGCGGTAAAATCAATTACTTTTTATGTTATAAAAATATATTCTAAAATATTAAAAAATCTAGAAATGTAAATTTTTTGTAAATTAATAACTCAACTAGGATAAAACTTGCACCGTGTGCATGGTGAGTTTATTTGTATATATTATTCGATAACTTTTTTATATATTGATCATTTTATTTATACGGTTGCTCAAAAACAGTTATACATATACAATATTTTTTGTTGTTATTATATAATTTATTTCATATGGACCAGATCAATTTTTATTAAAAATTATGGAACTAAACTATAATTAATATATTATGGGTTGATCGAATTGGGCATTAAACAAATTATGACACAAAAACGTTATTTTTTTCCACCGAATACATTCTTGAAAAAATTGAACAGTATTGTTTGCACACTTGAATTATTTTGACATTTTATCTTCCATATGGTTTTGAAAGGTTTCAGGTCAATCATCGAATTGATACATGTCATTTTAATGATTTTAGTCGTATGTTTAAGGAAAACTTACATTTTCTAATTCAAAGTCGTTCAAAAAAATTCAAAATATAACATATAAGAAAAAAATCTAACATATAAGGTTTCCTCATTTTTGTAATTTAAAGTCATTTAAAAAAATTTAAAGTATAACA
The DNA here is from genome assembly GCF_020379485.1 of Brassica napus. Taxonomy (NCBI): domain Eukaryota; kingdom Viridiplantae; phylum Streptophyta; class Magnoliopsida; order Brassicales; family Brassicaceae; genus Brassica; species Brassica napus. The sequence continues at coordinate 2,721 of NW_026015088.1, forward strand.
TATAAGATTTCCTCATTTTTGTAATTTAAAGTCATTTTAAAAATTCAAAATATAACATATAAGAAAAAATATATTTTTTATTATATGGTTAATGTGGTTGTTTAAATTTTTTAATAATAGAAAATTAAACAAAAATGAATAAGGATCCAAAAATTGTTATCAAATCTTTATTATTCATAGTCATTAATTGTCATATATATGTAAATCATATTAGGTAATTCCGTAGTTTTTATTTAAGAAAATAATACATGGTTCTTATATTTTGGATTAATATAATGTTCTTTAGTAATTGGATTTGTACCAATATTTTTTCAATTGATTATTAAAATACCACGTAAGCTAAATTGATATCTTAATTAAGTATCGCCTAAACATGATTTTTTCTAATTTGTACAAACTTAATGTTACAATTTTTTAAATGTTTCTCAATTAATATATAGGGGGTTGGTTTAGTGGTTTACTAACGTGGTTGGTAATTATCATTGACTTTTGATTCTATTGATACTGGAATTTGAAGTTTTGGTTGCAACATCTCATAGTTTTTTGTTATTTATATAAAAGTGGAAGTGTCTCCTGATATAAAAAAAAAAAAAAAAGCGTCTCTCCCATGTTAAACATAGACGATTGTGCACTGTTGGGAAGCCTTTGGATAATATTATTAGATTCTCCAATAAGAGAAATCATTCAGATTTTCTAGAATCGGATTCGAGCTATTGTCACCATTTTTATGTATATTTTGTAACAATCTTTTCTTAAACACAAGTAATACGTGGAAGCCCCCTTAGTCCAAGTTTGACTAAGGATTCATTAATGCTTCTACACCATTAGGTTTATGTTTCAACTCCTGGAAAAACCGATTCATTAAACAATTATGCAGGCTACAGAGAAAAAACTTACAAGAGATCTTCAACATAGTGCAAGTAAATTCGGTCAGGCGTGATCTTCGTAGGATATCTCAGGTGATGCAATTAGGCGTAGATCCTTATAAGGCATGTAGTATTGTCGGTTGTCAAATCGTCTATGTAATCTTTCTCATAATTGTAATATCATAATAAATCAGCGTTAAAAAAAAGACAAGTAATATTTTTAAGAAATATATATATAGTATTTTTCAGTTTTGTATTTTTTTTTTGACATCAAGTACTTTTCAGTTTTGTAACTATCTATGTATATTATTATTTAAGATGTGATTTTGATTATGTATCATAATCCCCATAATTTTAGGATAAGTTGAATTTTTTTTAATAATAATATTGTTTAAAACTTTATATTAATTAATTTATATTAATATTTATCATAAAATTTAAAATAATTAACTAATAAATAATAAATATTAACTAATTCTAATGATAACATCATAGTCAGGTTTATTTTATATTCAACTTATATGTTATTAGTTTTCTCTAATTTTAAGGTGAGTTATTAGTTTTAATAATACAATTATTTAAATTATATCTTAATGAAATAAGTAATAATTAGTTAATCATTGAATATATACACATATATGTCGTTAAATATAAATTTTATAATTATGTTAAATATTTATATATATATTTAATATTAAACAATTATATTCCTAACTAAAATATTTATATATGACGAAGATTAAATAATTGTTTTTATCTTAAAAGTCACAAATGTATTCACAATAAGATATATATTTAAAAAGTAAATTATCCGACAAAATAAAATTGATTAAAATGTTAAAAATATAAAGAAACATGAAAAATAAAATAAAAATATTAATAACATAAAATGATTTGATGTTAATCAATTATTTGTAAATTTCTTTTTTCAGGGTTTATGTCTTTTCGATAAATATTTTTTTTAATAACTTTCAGTCTAAATTATCTCAAAGTGATTCTTTTGTTCTGAATAAATTTACCATCATTGACAATACCACATAATGTATAATGAAATCGACTACGGCTTAAAACCATCAAAATAACCTTTGTGATGATTTCCTGAAAGAGTTGGAAATAATTACTTCAAAAATTCAAAAGCAATATTTAGATGCCAGTATAAAAAGGAAGCCTTAGCCCATGAATTTCTATATTAGAGTATTTTTCTAATTGGTGTATCTTATATATTAAAACAGAAGTCACAACTTTGATTCATGTGTGATTTTTTAAAAATGGACATAATGGACCTATTCATAGAAATTTATATTATATTTTAGTTCAGACTAATAATAAATAAAATTTTTAAAATATTTTAATCATAATATCTTTTGATATCTTTTCATTTTAAATATAAATATATTTATTTTAAAATTCTAACAAATCTGTTTAAAAAGATTTTTACAAGATCTTCATTTTCGAAATTATATTTAAATATTTTTGCTAATTTCGAAATTAGTTTAAAATATTATTATACATTAATATATTCAGTTATATAAAATTAAAAATAAAAAAATCTATAATGTTTTATTTATTATATAATCATAATCAATCATATTAAAATAAAATTATTATATTGAGCTAAATATAATAAAATTGTATTAAATTTATATATTTATTTATTTTATTTTTGTAATTATAAAATATTTATGTCCAAAAATAAAATCTAATATGTTGGTAAGATGGGTTAACATTATCAAACTATATAATACATGTATAAAAATTAACATGTATTTTTTTTAAGTTAATAATATAAAATCTTTGTAACTACTTTAATCATAATATATTCATTTTAAATATAATATATATTTATATATTATATTTTAAAAATTCTAATAAATCTGTGTAAAAATATTAAACAACAACTTAATGTATTTTAAGTTATCGTTTAAAAATGAAAATAAATAAATTATATCCTATTTTATCTACTTTATAGTCATGATCATGTTAAAATATAATTATTATACTAAAATAAATATGATAAAATTATATTCAAGTGATAAATTAATAAATTTTATTTTCATAAATATAAATTATTTATTAAAATATAATATGATGATAGAATAGCTTAAAATTAACAAACTATATAATACATGTCTAAAAATTAACATATCTTAGACTTTTATATATACAATAATAAATTATCTAATATTGGTAAAAAGAAATCCAGTTTTGAAAGACGGGTCAAAATTTAGCATAAATTAAATACAAAATAATTTTTAAATATATTTTCTCATTAATATATTAATTTTCTTAATAACTAAATGCAAATACAATAAGATAAATATATAATAAGAAGTAGTAAATACATACGGTTTAAACAATTAATTAATTATAACATGTAAATTATAAAATTATTGTATTTGAAATAGTTATATAAATATTTAAGTATATGATTAACATTAAAAATATATACCACTTATGTTCTAAAACAATAATTTATGTATAGAAAAGTGAAAACAAACACCCGTGCGGTTGCACGGGTCAAAATCTAGTCCTAGTATTAATCTATGTTCTATTGGTGTATCCTAATATTTAGATGCCAGTATAAAAAGGAAGCCTTATTCTAATAATTTGTATTGTAGACATTATTGATCAGATTGTGAATTGTTAGACCTCCGAAAGATATCATCACAAAATAAAGATATTCCACTAAGTTAGAATTAACTATTTGTGAGATAAAATAGTTTTATTAAGCATTTAATTTTATATTATATTTAATCTCATAGGTGATAAATTAGTTAACATATCATTGCAAATATATACTATATTGTAAAATATAAATTGTGTACTTATGCTAAATATTTTGTATATTTTGAATATAAAATCAGATTCCTAACTAATATAAATTAATTTGCATTTATACATATGAACGTTAAATTAATTTGGGGAATTGCCACTAATACCACTTTCCTAATACCACTTTTCAACTTTACACTTTTCAAATTTACCTTTAAAATTTTAGTGGGTAAAGTACCATTATACCCTTATTTAATCAAACATAAACATAAGTTTTCTCCCACAAGAAATTGAAAATTCAAAAACCCCTAATCGAGAGATTGATTCCGGCGATCGAGAGATCGATTCCGGCGAAGAGAGATTCCGACGAGAGATCGATTCCGGCGAGAGAGATCGATTCCGGCGAGAGAGATCGATTCCTTCGAGAGAGATCGATTCCGGCGAGAGAGATCGATTCCGGCGAGAGAGATTCGATCCGTCGAGAGAGTTTCGACGACTTCAGCCATTTTCACCGGCGAGATTTGATTATTCAGGCGACATTGACGTCCGACGAGATTTGGCGAAGACTACAAGCTCAATCGAATCAATCTCTCTTCACGAACGTAACAAAGTGATTTTCGTCTCTTTTCTGTAATTTTTGCTTGGTTTCTCAAAATCGATCGGTTTCTGGGAAGGAGACGAATTTTTCTCATGAAGTTTTCGAATCTCAGATTTATAAAACCTTATAAATTTTTAGCTATGAGGAATATAGTTTTATGTATTTTTCTTATTGATATATCTTGTTGATCATTCCTTCTCTAATACCCATGTTCTTTATAATCAGGTTATGGTGTTCGAAATTTGTTCTATATGTGGAGAATGGAAACTAATAAATGGAATTCACTGGGATTTCATAGTGGATGATCAACGAGGATCCTCTCTTAGTATGATTCATGAAGATATCAGCTACAATGATTTGATTGTGGCTGTTTTAGAAGATTTTGGAATTGATGGCAACAGAAACAGTGTAAATCTTAGCTATGCCTCACCTTCAAAATTAAACTTTGGTACAAAAGAGCTTCCTCCAGCATTTATTAGGAATGATCGTCAAGTAACATCTTATCTGAGCAAACTTAAGGAGAATGGAGACCTTCATCTATGTGTAACCATTAAGGTAACTGCATGAAACTCTTTTGCTAACTTGTTTGTTTATTAGAGTTATCATTTATTTTATAAGGTAGTATGTAGTAGTAGTGATTTGCTCATTGCTTGAAGAAGTTTGCCATAGCAGTATCTATTACATTTATAAGACCTTATAATAATAGTTGTGCATTTTGCAGGATCATTACCAAATATATTTTAACTATTAGCTTTTATGTTTTTTTTTTAATGTTTCAGAGAAGAACTCAATTATCACCAATGATTATGTCAAATATGATCCAGCCACGGGGTGGAAATAGTAATCATGATTTGCCTATTGCTGGAACTAGTAATCCGCGTGAGGTATTTATTACAACTCTCATTTTTATAAGGCCTTGTAAATGATTATATATTTAGCTTTATCTTTTTATGTTTCATTACAAGATTCATTACTAGCTTTATGTTTTTATGTTTCAGACAGGAACACAAAAATCACCATTGATTATGTCAAACATGATTCAGACACAAGATGAAATTTCTAGTACTCATGATTCGCCTATTGCTGGAAGTAGTAATGTATTTGAGGTACTTTTCAAAACTCTTACCTTAACATTCATAATTATAATGTCTTATAAAGGTAATAAATACATGTTTAATTTTCTAGAGAGGAACAAAAACACACGCGGAGACTGAATGGAACAGCATTCAGAGAGTTGACGAAGTCTCTGGTATACAACATACTTGTATTAGCGACAGTCTTATTTCTCCTTCAAGTGGTCTTGTTAGCAATAAGGTACATATAACTTTTTCCTCTGTCAAATATAAATATATGAGAGTTTAATCAATGTCTTATAATGGGTTATAAATTCTATTTTTAATGTATATGTTTCATGTTTTTATCTTAGAGAGGATTGGACTCGATTGGACTTGCTGTATATGGGTCTGGAAAGTCAAAATTGCCATCTTTCTCCAGTAGACGTGGTAGAGAAAGCATGGGAGAAGATATCTTGTCTCCCAGTTGTGGTGATGATGATGATTTGTTCTGCGGGAAGTTTTTCAAGGATAAAAAGGAAATGAGCACAAAGTTGAGGTTGCATGCAGTTAGTAAAAGCTTTGAGTTCCACACAGAATATTCAGACAAAACACGTTATGTTCTTAGTTGTGTGGATGAAAGATGCAGTTGGAGTTTTCGTGCAAAATCAGTTAAAGGATCTCAGAGTTTTTTTGTTCGTCATTATGTATCTAAACATACTTGTGACACTTCTCTGAGAACTGTTAGTCATCGGCAAGCTACTGCAAAATTGTTGGGAACTATGGTCAGCAATCATTATGAAGGAGGAAAGATTGGGCTGAAACCTAAACAGATCATGGAAAAAGCTAGAAATGATCATGGTGTTGTGATTACATATTCAAAGGCTTGGAGGTCTCAAGAGCACGGCCAAGATATAGCTAGGGGTACTCCTGATGACAGTTATGAAGCTTTGCCCAGTTGGTTTCACATGATAAAAGAAAAGAATCCAGGTTCTGTGACTTTTATCGAAGTTGATGCTGTTGGGAAATTCAAATACGCATTTTTGTCGCTTGGTCCATCTATCAGAGGGTTTAAGTTGATGAGGAAGGTACTTTCTGTTGATGGTGCCCATCTGAAATCAAAGTATAAAGGGACTCTACTTGCTGCCACAGCACAAGATGGTAATTTTCACTTGTATCCTATAGCTTTTGCTATAGTTGATTCTGAGAATGAAGCCTCATGGAGTTGGTTTATGAAATGTCTGAAAACCATCATTCCTGATGAAGAGGATTTGGTTTTTGTCTCTGATCGTGCGGCCTCTATTGAAAAAGCTCTTTTACAACATTATCCTGTTGCTCACCATGGAATCTGCATCTTTCACTTTCAAAAGAATGTCCAGGACAATTTCAAAAGTTCAACACTTGTCCCTTTGGTTGTTGAAGCTGGTTATGCCTACACCAAAGCTGATTTCGATTGCTATTTTCAAGAGATTGAGGAGTCCGACATTGTATTAGCAGATTATCTTCGTAAAGCAGACTTCAGGAAGTGGACCCGAGCTTATTCTCCTGCTAATCGCTTCAACATCATGACGTCAAACTTGGCCGAATCTATAAATTCTTTGCTGAAAGTGAGTCGTGAGTATCCAATTGTCTGTCTTTTTGACACTATTAGGATGATAATGACTAAGTGGTTCACTGAACGACGTGAGGAAGGAGTTCGTCACATGCACCCTGTCACTGTCGAAGTGGGGAACAAGATGAAGGAGCTATATGATTTTACGTCTCGCTTCCTTGAAGTTTCCAAAATCAATGATTCAGAGTTTGAGGTTAAGGGAGATACAAGAGATCAAGTGGTGAATTTTCAAACAAGGCATTGTTCATGTTTTGTGTTTGATATTGAGAAGTTTCCTTGTGCTCATGCAATTGCCGCTGCAAAATCTGGGAATAAGCACGAAAATGATTATGTCGATGAGTTTTTCTCCAATGAAAGGTCCGTTCTCTCAGCCATTGTGGTAATACATCAGCACGTTTATATATGTTTACAAAATTGATCAAATTTATAAGGTTTTATAAATATTGTTCTACAACACTTCTTTTTCATTTTTCTGTCTTTATTGTACCTTTATTTAATTCTCTTAATTTTCTTATTAGGTTTACACTAGCATATTCAGAGAGTGTATATCCTGTTGGTGATAAAACATATTGGGATATTCCTCCCCATGTAGCTTCGTTTGTTTGTCGCCCTCCATCTACACGCTTTCCTAGTGGGAGGAGGAAAAAAAAGAGGATACCAAGTTCGTGGGAGTATGGAAAATATCGGCCCATATCTAAACCATCACCCAAGGCTTACAAATGCAGCAGATGTGGACAGAAAGGACACAACAAAGGTAGTTGTGTAAGGCCTATTTGATAACAGAGTAGTATAAAAACTTGTGTGCAATTGATTATTTTATATGATGTTATAAGAGAGAATTGGAATCGAATAGATTTTGGGGAACCTTTTACTATTACATTTTATCGTTTTATAATGATTTATAAAGTTTACAGGTGTCTAATAGAAGTTATGTTCCTTTTATTTTTACATCTATCATTTTATAATGCTTTATAAATTTTGCAGGTGTCTAATAGAAGTTATGTTATTTATTATACGAAATGTGTGGTTACATAAACTACCCTTTATAAATCATTAGGATTCAGATTAATTGTAGAAATTATATGTTCGTTTGATATCTTAGCTTACTTGCATGAACATAAATAAAATATGTTTCCTTAGCAAAGGTTTAAGGTACAAACCAAAATATATTTTCCTCATCATGAAGGATTAAGGGACAAGCCAAAAGATGTTCCTCATTGAAGACATCATCAAAAGATAACACACTAAAACTGAAAAAGTTCCATAGATATTTGTTAAAAGTACTAAAAAACTGAAAGAGCTTCATTTCTTCAAATTCGCGATGCTTCTAATCGGCATTTTTAAGATCTTCCAAAACACTTCCTATCACATCATCAGCTGAATCTTTCTCAAATTGTTTCTTTTGTTTTTTCGATTTGGGGGTGCCAACATTGTGTTCCTTTATAAGCATAACAATTAAGAAAATCAGAAATGATAATTGGATGTAGTCAATGAAATTTGAAAGAATATTTTATAAACCATTATACATAGAGAGATATTTACCTTATTTCCTCTTCCATTCTTCTTTGTAAACTTCACGTGCTTTTTAGATGCATCCTCATTCCCTTCTCCATCCTTCAATTTTAATGACACAATAAGTAAAGTTACATAGAGCATATTAAACATTTAAAAAGTCAATCAGTTTATAAAGACTTATAAATCAGCTTACTTCATTGGTTTCTGCATGATCTTCTACTTGTTGTTGTACTTCACGTGGGGGTGTTACACCTTTCTTCTTTCCCTTATATTACAAGACAAATAAATAACTTAGCAATTTCGATTTTAATAACAGCCTTTGTAAATCAGAAATGATAATCAGAAAGAACATTTTATAAACTATTATACACAGAGAGATATTTACCTTAGTTACTCTTTCACTTTTCCTTGTAACCTTCACGGGCTTTTCATATGCATACTCATTTTCTTCTCCATCCTTCAATTTTGATGACACAATAAAAAAAGTTACATAGAGTATACTAAACAACATTTTATAAAGCATTATACACAGAGAGATATTCACCTTAGTTCCTCTTTTACTTTTCCTTGTACCCTTCATGGGCTTTTCAGATGCATCCTCATTTACTTCTCCACCCTTCAATTTTGATGACACAATAAAAAAAGTTACATTGATTATACTAAACAGCATTTTATAAACCCTTATACACTGAGAGATATTCACCTTAGTTCCTCTTTTACTTTTCCTTGTACCCTTCATGGGCTTTTCAGATGCATCCTCATTTACTTCTCCACCCTTCAATTTTGATGACACAATAAAAAAAGTTACATTGATTATACTAAACAGCATTTTATAAAGCATTATACACAGAGAGATATTTACCTTAGTTACTCTTTCACTTTTCCTTGTAACCTTCACGGGCTTTTCATATGCATCCTCATTTTCTTCTCCATCCTTCAATTTTGATGACACAATAAAAAAAGTTACATAGATTATACTAAACAACATTTTATAAACCCTTATACACTGAGAGATATTTACCTTTCTTCCACGTTTCTTTGAACCTTTCACGGGGTTTTCAGATCCATTTTCCTTAGCACCGACGTCAACATCTGTATTGACTTCTGTGTCATCCTCTTGTTGTTGCTCCTCTTCCTCTTGTTTCTGTTCCTATTTCAATTAAAGGATTACATATTTATAATGATTTATAAATTTAAAACGATTGTTCAGTTTATAAAGATTTATAAATCAGCTTACTTCATTGGTTTCCGGATTTTCACTCTCTTTATCACCGTCGTCCACATCGTCTTCTGTATCCTCTTCTTCTTGTTGTTCCTCTTCTTCTTGTGGCTGTTCCTATTTAAAAAAAAAAAGATTACATATTCTTAATGATTTATAATTCTATAACGGTTTTCAATTTATAAAGGGTTATAAATAAGCTTACTTCATTGACTTCTGCGTCATCCTCTTGGTGTTGTTCCTCTTCCTCTTGTGTCTGTCCCTATTTCAATAAAAGGATTACATATTTATAATGATTTATAAATTTAAAACGATTGTTCAGTTTTTAAAGATTTATAAATCAGCTTACTTCATTGGTTTCCGGATTTTCACTCTCTTTATCACCATCGTCCACATCGTCTTCTGTATCATCTTCTTGTTGTTGTTCCTCTTCTTCTTGTGGTTGTTCCTATTTAAAAAAAAAATTACATATTTTTAATGATTTATAATTCTATAACGGTTTTCAATTTATAAAGTGTTATAAATAAGCTTACTTCATTGACTTCGACTTCTACATCATCTTCATCTTGATGTCCTACTTCACGTGGAGGTCTTACACCATTCTTCTTTCTCTAATATTACAAGAAAAAAAACTAGCTTAGCAATTTCGAATTTAATAACAACATTATAAAATATCAAAAATAAAATAACCTTAGCGATTTCCTTTCTTTTGGCATCTATATAAACTCCTAAAACTTCATTTTCGTCAAGTTCATAATCGGCATTCTGTCCATTTACCTGAAATATTATATGTGAGCTCACACACATTGTATTAAGAATATGAAGACGTTATAGATAGCAAACCTTGGTTTTTGTGGCGGCTTCAGTTTCTTTTGACTTCTCAGTTTCCTGTTACAAGTTAGAAGCATATGAATCTTTTTGTCATTTACAACACGAAACAAATATAGAAAGTAGTTTACCTTCACAGTTTCTCCACGAATGTTCAAAAGACCTTCAAGGTACTTCACTCTTTCTTCAAGAGACACTACCTTATTATTGAGGAATTCAATCTTTTCTTGATCAGTTGCATCAATCCCAGGAACAGAATTATTTTCGTCCACTTCAGCTTCAGCAACGGCAATGTCGACACTTCTATTGAGCCAATCTTGTCTCTTCAAACGATATCCTCTTTTGACAAGATCAACAACTCTTCCAAATTCACAGTCAACATCTTCAACCAAGTCGCTATGCAATCCGGGATCTCCAAGGATACATTTGACATCAACCTGACAAGTGTTTGCATATGATCAAACAATCGGTAAAAGAAGAATGCAAAGACTAAAACAGTTTTATAAAACATTATAAACGGTTACCTTCTCCATTTGGTCGAATCTGTTAACCTCCTCAATAGTAAGCGCTTTGGTTTCTTTCCAATGCAAGCACAAGGGAAACTGAATTCCATCATCGCTAATACCAAAGAATGTGCCTAGTTGATTCACAGAAGATAACGCCCAGAGCTGAAGCGCATATATAAAGCCACAAATCGCGTATTGATTATTCTCCGTCAGCTTTGCATAGGTAAAGCTCTTCACTTCTTTCAGTAAATAATCAAAGGCCAAATTCCCCCAGGGATACTTGCAAAACTCTTTGAAATTTCTAGCTCTAAGCAGACGCTCTTCTGGAATACTTGTCACCGGATTGCTTGCCATCAATATCCCTTCCACAAGGATTGTAGCTCCCAATCTTAATCTCTGATCAGCAGTAAGCTCTTTACTCTTTTCGACAAGAAGCTTAAGCAAGGTGTTTAGAGTTTGATTCTTGTTCATCCATGGATCTTTCTTCTTCTTTTTTGTTGCTGAAGTCTCGGCTTCATCTTCATCTTTATCAACAACACAAGGCAGACCCGTTGTCAAGTGGAATTCTCTTAGAGAAAACCTCATTAGTTGTTCTCCAAAAGTAAACCACAAACCCTTCTCGCCTATATCAATTCTCCTTAAGAGTAAGTGATGAATCAAATGCCTTGAAAACACCATAAGCTTCTGCTTCCTTCCCATCTTAATTACCGGAGCCAAGAATGAATCTTCAAGCTTCTTGAATTCTTTGCCCAAAAGGGTTTCAACTTTACCAACCAACTTCAGATTGGAGCGCTTGTTAATTCTTTGCAATACGACTCCTTTTGTACCAGTTTCGGAGATTCTTTTTGGCAAAGCAATCTTGTCATTAGACTCACTCATCGTTTCACCTGAAACAATTCAAAATGGCAATGTCAAAGATATGTTTTATAATGACTTATAAAGGTTTTGTTTATCAACACTTGTAAATCATAATAGATCATTCTAAAATCGATTAACCACATCAAAAACGAAAGAACTAGCAATGAAATATATCGCAAATGACAGAGTGAGAAGAAGAATCGCTAAGAAGAACCAATAACATTACCGGAGTTAAGAGAAATCGATGGTGAAAAGTAAGTTTTTGTAACCAAAGAAATGTAGAACGGCGGAGTATAAATAGAGATCAAAAGATGCGCTTCAGCTCTGTATCAGAAGAGACGCGAACGGAGGAAGGCGATGAAAAGTCCCGACTTTTTACCCTAATTCGTGACGGTTTTATTTTTTTACACTAAGGCCCAATTTCGATTATCAATGTTTAAGGCCCAAGTTTATTTATGGTTTAATGCTTAGAAAACGGTTTTATAAACTATTATAGATTAACAAGCTTCTGCAAAATATTTATATGCTTTTTAAAAAATTTTATTAACCCTTATAAATTATTATATAGAGATTCATAAGTCTTTATTAATTATTGTCAAAATTTGTAAATCATTTTATACAGATTTATAAATCTTTTAAAATTGTTTATAGGTCTTTATATATTACCTTATTTTATAAATCTTCATAAAACCTTATAAGCCCTTCAAAATAATTGTCAAAATTTTATATAGATTTAGAAGCCCTTGTAAACTATTTATTGCTCTTATAAACTACACATATTTGTAAGTCTTTATAAATTATTTATAGGCTTTTATAAATCATAATCTACATTTTACCTCGTGGAATCTCTTGAGGGTCTATGATTGGAGTGGCTACATCATCCATCATATCTTCTGATTCATGAGGTAATGGTAACTCCTTTCCCTACACATCATTAGTAAAAATATATAGTTTAAAGATAAGAAAAAGAAGCCTATGAGAACACATATATAGGTGATAGTCTAAAACTTACATATATGGTTTCATGGTTTTGTGTTTCAGCCTCAGTGGCTTCTAAAACAGAAGTGTTTCTGTGTCTCTCGAGAGAGGATGTGATTTCTGTGGCATCATCATTCACCTTATCCTCTTCATTGGATTCTAAAACAAGTGTGATACTAGGGCTCTCTTGATCGGATCTGATTTTGGTGGCATCATCATTCAACGTATCATCTTCATCGGTGGCAAGTGTGTTACTAGGACTATCTTGACCGGGTCTGATTGGTGTGCCAGCATTATTTTCAAATTCTCTCTGCAAAAATGGTGTAGGAAGATTTTAAATTGCACCAAAAATGAATACAAATTATGTGTGAGAAAATACCTCATGTGCGCGAATCCAACTACCACCACCTAGCCACTCCATTGACAGCCTAATCTCAGTATAATTAAAAACCGCATCCTCTTTTGTGGCAGCGAAATACACTTTGTATTTGTTTTCAAGGAGAATTTCCGTCACTCGACCTTTGCGCCACCCATGGGTAACAACCACTTCAACATAGTCGTTCAGACTGTACTCTGCACAAAGATCTCGAGGAGGAGATGGCCTTATTTTGCAAATATCAACTATTAAATGTTTTCCTTCCGCTTCATCACTCGAATTTTGTGAGATTGTACATCTTTTGATCAGAAATTTTCTTCTATCATCTCCTTGTTTCCGAACTTCTGTAATTACCAATGCTCGGACCCAAATTTTTTCCTTTTCACTTTCACTAATTTCACGGGTCATTTCCACCAACTTCCCTCTCGTAAACATGTGTTGACTCAATACCTTCAATTCCAAAACAATCATATATAAGCTAAAGCCCTCAAACATTCAAAATTTTATAACTTAAAACATACAAAAAAAAACAATACCTTGTTTTTGCTTTTGACCCATTTGGAGCCGATCCAATCAGCATGAGGTCTCAGTTGGCTTCTGATGAATCTCATTATGTCTGGTGGATCATCAAAGTAAACCAAAAAACTACCATCTGGCCTTTCAACTACGATAACACCAGTCCACCAACCATTATTAAAATAAGCATCCACCACCGACCCTTCCTTGAATACGACACCCTCATTCAGACACTCTGGCGGGACTGGCCGAATAAAACTTCTTTCAATAGTTTCCTTCAAAGGACTTACACCATCTTCGTTGAACATAGTTTTGTAACTAACCCGAAGCTTTTTTCCTGTTACTCTCGTCGGATTTTGCTCGAGGATAGCTCTATACCAAGAACCTCTGAACCCATCTTCTTGAATAGATACTTCTACTTCACAATCTTTGGCAATAGACAAAAGTTTTCCTTTTTTTTCAAATTATTTTTCATCTTCCTGAGGAGGAATCGGAAATGATATGATCACTCAAAAAAAAAAAGATGAACCAGAAATCAAGAGAAATGCAAGACTCAATTAATCTAAGAAAACAATGATTGAGATGTTTAAATATGACAAACTAGAAACAATACAGAATGATATTTTCTTGACTAAGGAAAAGAGAATCATGATAGGGATAGATTTGATCAAGTATCGAACTAAGGATCAATATCAATCAAAATCAATTAAGTAGACACAATTCAAGCAGTCATGTCTGAGGAATGCTCATTGCTAACAAAGATTCAAGAAAATTCTTTGGTTGAATAATAAAACAATCAACTAACAAGTCTATAGCTATCTTAGTATTTAACAACAAATGTTTTTGAATATACTAAAAGCTAGAATTTGTCTGATTCAGAACATTGTGAAAATGCTAAGGAACAACTGAAACTCAGAAGAGATTAAGATTTTAAGCAAGAAATATGAATTCTAACTAAAACATCTAGTCTAATAATCATTAATTCAAAATGAATTCAATGATTACTCAAATTAATGATTAAACGATATTGATTTCAGAAATGAGAAAGATAAGAAATCACAATAACACAAGAACATAACAATCAAAATCCAGAGATGAGTCTCAAGATTCTTGTGTAAATTTCTTCTAATAGATAAAGATAAATAATTGCCTCTGGAACAAAGATGTTTAAACATAGGTTTTTAAGAAAACTAAATAGACAAAAGCCCTTAATAAATAGAAATCGAAGATATTAGATAACTCGTGTGTACAAGTGAGTTGAGATGTTGAAGTTAAATTTCTTGTTGAACCAAGATCCACTTTTGTCGTAATGCTCCAATTAGACCTCGTGTCGTGAGAGGTCAACATGTTTTCTACTAAAACAATTTATGCATCCTCAACTCGTATCAACCTTGGTATCCTCTAGATCCTCATATTATGACTTTATAATGAGAACGCAGCGACTTATCTCGCTTTAGAAATCTTAGAAGCACACAACTTTGATTCTCATCTATGTTTATCATTTCATTTTTGTAAATAACTCATGTACTAGTATATAGAAACTTTATAAATTAACTTTTGAATTTTATATAAACTCATATAATATAACTTTATAAGATATCAAATTCCTCTTTTAGATATAACCTAAGAATTGTTTTATATCATTATTCATACAAATTCATTATTTTTGTATACATAGATTTCATTTGATAAATTGATTTAGAGAATACATAATTTCTTATTACTTTTTAAAATCGATTAAGTTATTTAAAACCTTTTATTAAGTCCATTTTAAATTCATTATTTAGATTGTTGATTATATGAAGTAACTCAATTACCTTTTATATTTCAATAATTTGTTATTCTTGTTAAATTACACATAGAGAAACGATAATGATAGAAGAAAGCCTGTATATAAGAAGATAACTTTATAAATTTACTGTTTTTATTTTATAAGTCTTATATTAACTTTTTAAATATTTTAAGCTCATTATATAGACCTATTATTACTCGTTATATACATATACTCGTATGTTGTTACATATCATTATTTTTGTATATAACTGATTTAGAAGCCTTTATAAATTACTTTTTTTATAGATTTATAAGTCTTTATAACTTTTAAATTCCCCTTATATATCCTCGTATTGGTGTTTACATATCATTATTTTTGTATATAATATTTGTAAACTGATTTAGAAGCCTTATAAATTACTTTTTTTATAGATTTATAAGTCTTTATAACTTTTAAATTCCCCTTATATATCCTCGTATTGGTGTTTACATATCATTATTTTTGTATATAATATTTGTAAACTGATTTAGAAGCCTTTATAAATTACTTTTTTTATAGATTTATAAGTCATTATAACTTTTAAATTCTCCTTTATATATCCTCGTATTGGTGTTTACATATCATTATTTTTGTATATAATATTTGTAAACTGATTTAGAAGCCTTTATAAATTACTTTTTTTATAGATTTATAAGTCTTTATAACTTTTAAATTTCCCTTTATATATCCTCGTATTGGTGTTTACATATCATTATTTTTGTATATATATTTGTAAACTGATTTAGAAGCCTTTATAAATTACTTTTTTTATAGATTTATAAGTCTTTATAACTTTTAAATTTCCCTTTATATATCCTAAACTCGATTGATTTTACAAGAGGTAAAAAAACAAGTTTTGTTTTTTATCTTATATAAATTTATATGCCCTTATACATTATTTTATACAGATTTATAAATCATTTTGGTTGTTTATACAACTTTATAAACCTTAATTCTTTTTTGTTTTATGAACTGATGAGCTCTTGAAAAACGATTTATAAATCTTTATAACTTTTATATACTCCTTTATATATCGTAAATTCATTTGTAATAAACCATTTTGTTTTGATTTTATAAGAGGTTATAAACTATTTGTAATAATGTGTTATAAAGCTACTGAAATACAAATTTACCATTGAACTTTCTAAATTTAAGGAAAACCATAAATCCAAGTCATAAACTCATAATACTCAGAATTCTACTACAAACAAAGTTTACCAAACACGCATAAAACAGATAGTTGTTCACACATAACTATAAGCAAGCTATAAAGTTTTTGTTCATTCCCACATTAGTATTCATTGTAATTCCGAGAAGATATCAACCGCCAACTTTTCTCGGATGATTGCAATTTTTTCTTCACTCAGCTTTGTCAAATCCACTATACGCATTGCATGGCACTCTATCAGCTTCAATGCATAAACTCCACTGTCTTCTATTTTAAGAACCTTAAACAAATATGTTTTAGTAATATATTAGCAGATAAATTATAATATAAGTTATTTGATCTGAAGAACCTGGATACAAATCTACCATAAAGATTTATAAGCGGTTATAAAGATGTTACCTGTGGGAAACCTTCAGATACAATTTTTATCGAGAACTTGCTTGTATCCATGCTGACATCTTTGAAGAAGTAGCGAATCATGAATGGGAGAGCCATCGCATATGCATTAACGTAAGGGACCAAACTCGCATCTGTGAACTTCATTGCTGCACAATTGAATGCTGTGATATTTCTCTTCTCCAAGTTGATTACAACTCCAAGCCAATACTTCTCTGCTACTGCAATGGCCGAATAGAGGAAGTTGATATTCTTCTCTATGTTGTACTTGTCAAAGCCTGCTCCAAATTGGAAACCTTTCTTGTCATCTAAAAACTCATCATAAAACTCATCTATTTCTTCAAGAAACTTCACTCCAACAACTAAGGCAGTTTTGTTCAGAAACAAATCTGGATTGTTTATCTGTCTCAGTTTCAGCAACTCAAAACCTGCTTCAATATGCTGAAACAAAAAAAAAACAAATACTCAGAATAGCGATCATATAGTTTTATAAAGAAGATTAATATAAATTTATAAGGGATTATAAAGAATTTTTGTTCACATATAGTCTAACCGTTTTTGAAAGTTTTTTTCCCGGAGTTTCAATATCCGAAAACCACTTTGCGTTTACTATCTCTTGATTGATTCTCAGCTTCCTACATTGGACACTCATACTTTTTATGTAGATATCTAGTTTCATGAAATATATAGCTTCTTATAAAATAAAACTTACTTTCTTTTGTTTGACATTTTCCATTCTCTCATTTTTTCTTTTCTTGTTTTATCAACTGGCTCAAAGGGATGAAGAATCGGATGTTTCTTCCTTGCTCCTGTAAACGGTGGTTGTGTATGAATGGATGGTATTTGACCTCTTTCACTTCTTCTTAGCGGAACATTATCTGTATCAGCTTTAAACTTCTTTTGAAGTGGAGGCTCAACATCTTCGTTTACCTACAGAACAAAAAAAATAGTCCCCTTTTTACAAAGGATTATTAAGTCTATAAAATAAATCAATACTCATAAAGTTTGGAAAACAAACCTGGCTGTGTTGTTGTACCAATCTCTTTTTTATTTTCATTAGAGGTTGGAAAACAGGAATCTCATAAACATCTCTCATAAGAACCTGATTCATGCAAATCGTTTTTATATAATTGTTTAAGAGACCTTAACGATCATGAAATAGTTTATAAAGCTTTATAAAATACCTCATTTGTACCCTTTCCACTATGACTTTCTTGGGAAAGGAGATCAAACTTAGGAGA
The DNA here is from genome assembly GCF_020379485.1 of Brassica napus. Lineage (NCBI taxonomy): Eukaryota > Viridiplantae > Streptophyta > Magnoliopsida > Brassicales > Brassicaceae > Brassica > Brassica napus. Next base: position 21,035 of record NW_026015088.1, read on the forward strand.
CGTAAATGTTGGATTAGGCGATGAAACCTTCAGACAAAATATTTGAAAATTAGATGTTTATGCTATATACATTAAACTTTTACAAGGCCTTATAAAATATATTAATTTTGTACCCTTGTATCAAAGTTTGGAGTATTGAATGTTGGAGTAGGCGACGTAACCTACAAAAGAAATAAGAAATTCAATTTGCCTATCACTAAATTAAAAAATTTATAAACCTTTATATCCTGTTTTAGATTCATACCTGCGACGTTTGTTTCAAGCAACTTTCTGATTCAAGTTTTTCTGTGTCTTCGTCTTGAGTGATTTTTTGTGTAGTCTCAATTTCCCCAAGAATATTCTCTTCTTCCCTTTGATGCTCTGTACCAGATTTTGCTTCTTCATCACATATCTCTTTTTCATTTTCATCATCCAGTGCACTTCTTCCATCGCCAGAGTTTGCTTCTTCAGCAATTGTATCTTCAGAGTTTGCTGCTTCAGCAATTGTATCTTCTTCATTTTCATCATCTGGTGCATTTTTTTTATCATCAGAGTTTGCTTCTTCATTAATTGTATCTTCTTCATTTTCATAATCTTGTGCACTTCTTCTATCACCAGAACTAGCTCCATTTTCACAATCTTCTTTGTTTGGTGAACTGTCGTTAAACTTCAAAAAAACAAGTGAAATCATTAGAGAGGAATAACACGCGAAATTTGATAAGTAATTGGTAAAATTGAATTGGTTACCTTAACTCCTAAAACATTCTGGATCATTACTACTCGCTTATCCAAATCACGAACCATTTGGATTAGCTTATCAAGTTTCTCGCTGTTAGACATGGAATGATTTTTATCTTTTCTTTGCTCCTTATCCTTTTGATACTCTTCATCTTTATTTTCCTCTTCATCTGTCTTTTCCTCTTCATCTTTCTTTTCCTCTTCATCTTCATTATGGTTCAGATCTTCACCATGCTCTGCATCTTCGTCTTTTGTCTTGCGTTGTTGACCTATATCTTCTGTTGCAACAAACATATCCACAAAACCTTTCTCCCAATCGCTTCTCCTCATTTTGTATCCTTGTTGAACTAGTTTCACAACACTGTGAAAGTCAGCATCGTCACTATGTGTTGCCCCCACCAAATGTTTGTATTCCTCAGCCAATCCAATCACTGTGCTAACCTCAACCTGTAGAATAAATAAAACATATCTATGTAAACCTCTTATATATTAATTTATATAGTCCTTATAAAAGTACATTTATAATCTTGTATAAACACATGTCAAATTACAATCCTACAAGACACCGATTTGTGGACCTTTTCAAGGAGTCCCTAGAATCCACTTTTCAAACAATACAATACGAATATATTTATATAATAAAAACTCAATTGTTAATACGATACCTTTATAGAGAATCTTGTATGACATCTTTATCAAAACCAAATAATGATATTTATACTTATTATATACTTCTCGCATGTCTAATACTTCTCACATGTTTATCTTCTCCAGCTCTAACACTTCAGCTATTGTCGGAGTTCTTGTTGAGTCCCAATGTAGACACAACGGATCAGAAGAAGAGGATGTCTCGCATGGCTTTCCCAAAGATTTACCAAGCACATTCACTGATGACATTGCCCACAGATTTATGGCTAGCGCAAAACCACTCACTTCATAACTATCTCCTGTCCAGGAACTTGCACTCAAACTTTTTACACTTCTCATCAAGATTCTATAAGCAGTTTTACCCCAAGCAATCTTGTGTGAGCGATAGTTCATATAACGCTGCAACCTGTCTCTCGGGATTTTAGAACTCGGATTTTCTGCCATAATTACCGCTTCTGTGAGTATTGCTGTTCCAAGGGATAATCTTTCTAGTGTTGGCATGCTTCGTGCTTTCTTTTTAAACATTTCATATAACGTTCTCACCGTAAACTTATCAATCTTGCCCAGCATCCAAATGTATGGCTTCTTCATTATTTTGAACAGCGGCTCTGTTATTGTCTGATCTTCCTCACAACGTAAGCCTGTTGTCAGATGAAATTCCCTTAGTGAAAACCTCATAGGCTGGTCCGAGAAAGTAAACCAGAGATCCTCTCCTTGCGTCAATACTCTTCGCTGCATTAGAAAATGGAACAACTCTTCTGAAAATTGAACCCTATTCCTTTTAACCAACTTCAAAATGCTCCCAATGTGAGAGTTCTCTATGAAAGAAAACTCTTCTTTTCCTAATATATCTTCCACCTTCTCGATATAATCAATCTTTGAGTGATGGATTATCGCTTTGGATTATCTGGTGTTTCTACAGCTTCATAAACCCTCCCAGGCAATTTCAAGGTTGTGCAAAACTCGTTGCTATCCAACTGCAATACAAGACAACACTTCTTGAGTTCACGCATTTTATAATTACTTGAAACCCACATTTATAAAGGCTTATAATTTTTCAAAAAAACTCAATGTTCACTATCGATACTATTTCTCTTAGATCTAACTAGAAACATGACAATCCTCAACCAATGTTCTTCTATTTTCTTATAACAGAAATAACAAATTCAAAAAATGACTTGAAACAAACAATAATTTAGGTACTTACTTGTAGAGATCGAGAATCGTGAAGATAAGAATCATGAATAGGAGAATCGTGAAGAGGAGAATCGTGTATAGGAGAATCGTGTAGAGGAGAATCGTGAGGAGTAGACGACATTTTTTGAGATGAAATTTTGAATCGTATAGTCTGATTGTTATTCGTCGTCACCGGATGCTCTTTCCAGAGAGACGGCGTGACTAGTGAGAGAGAAGACCTTTTGTCGTCGCCGTTGCTAGAATCGCCGTCGTAGCTCTGTAATCTCGTCGCCTCGATGGCGAGCTAGAGAGATTCGAGAGAAAAGGTTTTAAATTGCGAGGGTTATTATTGTCTTTCGGCTACTAAACAATTAGGTATTTGTGAAAATGTCCTCCTCCTGAGTGTAAATTTGAAAAGGGGTACTCAACAAAGTGTAAATGTATAATTTCCCCAATTAATTTTTGATCCATAAAATCATTATCACAATAATATAATCATTACCGAAATAATAAAATAACCTATAAAATACAAAATGAAACTTATTAAAGAATGTCAAAATACAAAGAAACATGAAAACTATGAGAAAAATATTAAATAACATAGAAAAAATTAAAAATAATAAACATAATATAAATATAATCTAAGAGAATGCATAGGAAGTATTATATTTTTTCTCAAAGTTTAAGATCTAAGTTATTGATAGTATATGATGTTTATTGGCCATTGCTATTATGTTGGTGATTTATGAGTAGTGTCTCTAATGCTTACAATGCCGTTGAAATTATTTTCAATCACAACTACAATAAATGTTTGATTTCAACTTCAAGTTGCCTAATGATAACTTAATTATTAGAGAATAATTTATCCAAAATTAAACTCCATGAATAAAACAAATAGAACTTAATACATGATGGTCAATATAAATATTAAATTTGAATAATTTATAAGATTAATTTAATGTTTTATCAAATTTATTAATTTAAATAAAATTCATATTAAATCATAATTTTTTGAATATCTACATATTAATTTGTACATGGTGCAGGATATCATCTAGTTTTTATATAATTAACACATTTTATACCAGGTGTTGCTAGTTTAAGTCTTCCCTTCATATTTTGTATTTTTTATGCTTTAAGAGAGTCTTATTTTTAACTAATCTGAGAGTACTCCAGGCTTATGGGAATGCCCATACTAATCTTTAAGGTAAGGTGCAGTCTATGGATAAATCATATCTCCGGATATTCAAATGGGCTAAAAGCAAAAGCTCATATCATGTGTGTATCCAAGATAATGTGACTTAGTTTCGCGCATCAGATGGATCGAACCTTAAACGTGTTTGCGTCCTAAGCTATTCTCTTTACCACTCGACCACAAGATTCCGAGCAATGCTTAAAGAGAGTGATCAAGACACAAAACATTTTATATAGTTATGAATGACAACGAAAGCTAGAAGGTTTTGGGTTGCAGTAATAAACTCCTTGGTGCTAAAAGGAAGAAAATGATGTTTTGATGATAGATGCATGAGAATACAAACTCACTGACTTATTGAAACACTCAAACACATACACGTACAACTTGTTTATTGAAACCCATACACGGTCTTATTATAACTTAAGTGGCCGATAACAAAGCAAGCACATGTAGTGGCAGGCCCGTACGTGGTTAGAGAAACTCTAACTAGGAAAGTACTTGGTTGTAGAAACGGCTTCAATTTCGACTTGAACAGTCAACTTATCATCCACAAGAAACCCCTTTGATGAATCTTTGAGATTAGAGAGAGGGACAAATTCACTAGAACCCCAACCATAAGCACGTCCAGTTTCCAACGACTGAACCAGTTATCAACTACCAAAATATCACATAAAAACACTCATTAGTAGTCCATAGCTATTAATATGTGTAGATATGTATTAATGTAATAACTGCTTACTTTGCCTTTCAACGTTTCTGAATTTGAATTTGTTAAGAACTCGAAGCTTAGCACGAACATAAATCCTCTCAAAAGGTCTGAGTTCCTCGTTATGATTAACGATAAGATACATGGACAAAGCTTTTCCCTTCCCTTGTCACGACCACTTGGATTCACTTGTATATTCCTGATCATCAGCATATCGAAGAAGACTTGTTACTGTACGACAGTATACTTCAACTAAGCATATCAAACGAGGTTATTTGGACTCACCAACGTCTTCCTCCGATGGAGAAAGTATCAGACAAGTAAGTATCTTCGAGCAACGTGGAGAACTTCAGAAGTCTCCAGGTGAATGTCGGGGTTTTGAAATTGTTAGCAACAGTGAAAAGTTCTGATGTTTGAAAGACAGTGGGAGTGGTCACATCAACACCAAACTCGCAGTGATCTCCATCATAGAGGTATCCATTATAGGGGCTTTTAAATGTATAACCAGGAGAACCTGAGAGAACCCCCACATCGTTTTGAAATTATTATATCTCCAAACATCTGTATCTGCAGTAACAAAACATAATTGGATAGTACATATTAGTTCATATAATTAATAGCATCTTTTCTTGTTAAAAATATCATAATTTTAGGTTTTAAATTAGCAAAGAACCTTGGATGGTAAAGTACTTCTTCTCTTTCTTGTTGAAGACGTAAAACCTGAGATCAACGTAAACCTCTTCATGTGGAGCGAGAGTGGAGTTGTCTATGGCTGCGTAAAGCGAGAGGTACCCTGAACCTTTATCATTCTTGTTCCCGTTCGGGTACACAACAAGTGTCCTGTTTTGTAGTATATACAATTTAGTTTTGAGTGAATAATCAAAGATCATACTATCAAAATTATATACCAGTTATAGCCAGCGGCTGAGAAAGGACGAGATACATATCTCTCTGAGTATTTCGACTTAAGTAGGGTGTTGAACGACTCCATCTTTAGAGAGTAAGAAGATGGAGGACGACTTCTGAGACCCTTCACTATTGCGTTTGAAGCTGAGACTTTATAGTCACGTGATGAGACCTCTTGGTCATGGTTATGTAAGTAATGGGCTTCTCCCTGGATTGGATCTGGTCCATCTCCATCTTGAACATGTGTGTGAAAGTAATGTGCTTCTCCCTGGATTGGGTCTGGTCCATCTCCATCGTCCACTGTTTTGAATATGTGTGACAATTTAAAAAAAAAAGACAGTCTAGAGACTCAAACACACACAGACTATAAGATATATAAGATAAGATTTTTCTTGAATACTGGATAGATCTAAGAGAAAAGGCGTCTCCGTACATTGCAAGTTTGTGGTGAAGTCATCAGTGACTTGCTGTATGAAGGAACTTGAAGAGGCAGAGGTGATGATGAATAGACAAAACAAGAGAATTACAGCAGAACCGGTCTTTGTGTAACGACTCTTCATCTTTTAATGTTGTATATGTGAGTGAAGTGCAGAGAGCAGAGATTAGTGAGACTTAAATAGCTGAAAGGGAGATGCTAGGAAGACTCCAGATGGTATGAAAGTATTGCATGACAGCACTGTTGATTCTATATTCTTAATACCTAACTGTTGTGTTTTGTTGCCTCGTGTTTGAAATGTAAAACCAAAAGTTGAAGCATCTTTGTTTGGTTGATAAGCTGGTGGTGGTGGTGGTTACATTTATCATGGGAATATTGCAAAAGACCTCTCAAAGCATATGTTTGTTTCTTCAAGATTATCTTTCCATTTAGGGGAAAAAAATGCAAAACAACCAATCATAGCTATCGGAGAAGATGACTACAATGTCAAAATATGAGGCTTTAGATGATTGCTGTCAATGACTGGAGATTGGGTATAATTAAATGTAACTACTGTCCATGCTCATTGCCTCACTGGATCAGGTGCTTATTGTTGCATAGTGAAAAGGTTGATCTGAACAATTCCTGATTTTGGCTGCTTGCTTCTATAGTTTTGGGAGTATCTAAGATAATAATATGAAGGGGAGAGGGCTGACTAGTCCTCTTCATATTCAAACAAACAATATTCAACCAAAATCATAATGAAGCTGACACAGACTGAAAAGAACATGCATGCAATTTGGTTCCACTCCTATCTCAGAACAGCACAACAACATATACAGCTAAAAGGAAGAAGAAACAAGTGGATAGATAAGTAGATAACAGTATCAAAATAACAGAATGTGTTTATCTTCATCAATAGGGTTTGGAAATTCAACATTATCACAAGATCTGTACCACACAATGCCAAAAAGAGTTTCAACGTTGGCGTGAGTTGAAGTACCATTCCACTTATAGTCGTGGTGAGAGGTCTTAGTTAAAGACTGCATGAAAGAATAACAGATAGTACCAAACGTTTCTGTTAATTGAACCGGGATTACTTTCCACAATACAAAAACATTTTTAGTCATATATATCACTAATTTCCTCTATTTTCTCTAAAAGTAATATTTTGAGCTTTACTTTTTTTATCTTCTGACAATTTTGAGCTTTACTTCAAAAGAAAATTCTGATATAAAGTGTTCTTTTCAGGGGTAGAGCATCTAGGTCTGCCAATGCTACCACAGCCCAAAACACTAAATGCAAAAATCCACTGGGAAAGGATTATAGGGTTTGACGGTTTGTGGTCAGTGAATTTCTTTCAGGAGATGAAATCTTCTTGCCTTCTGTGTGTTTAAACTATATGACGGTAGAATTTGTACCTCAACAGTAAATATATCTCTCTTAATTATTGTGAATGGTAAAGTTATTGCTAGAAACATGCACCATACAGTTTACAAGTATATAGACAATGTGGTAGTAAAATATAAGAAGATATCATTGACCTAACATCTCAATTTGGGCTAGATAGCCACAAAATTGGTCAAGGAAAACTACCATTATTAGGTCTTTGCTCCCTAGCAACCAACAAGTGGTTGGCCCAGACAGGCTATGGCAGTAATCAAACACAAAGATCATTTCGCATTTCGCTACCAACATATACCGCCGTGATTGGCTTGACCGGCTAGATCACGAAACAATGGCAATAGCATCTCAGCTACAAAGACTAGTTTGAACCAAGTCAGGTAGCTTCATAGTATGTAGTGGCCTAGATCTTATGCTCAAGGACATGTTTCAGCTGAACCTTTTGGCTCTCGACTTGTGCTTCCATAAGCTTTGTCTTCACGTTGTTCTTATGTGTTCCTCTAGGCCACTCTATGCACCCTTTCATCCCTCCTCGGTTTACATTAGCATATGCCGAGTCTGGTGATGAGGCCACCAAGTCCAACGTCCTGAATCCGCCTTTCCTTGGTGAAACCATCCCTGCATTTGACTTTCTCGCGTTTGAAAATGAAACCCTTCCGTTGATACCTTCTATTGAACTCCAGAGCTTAGCCATTGACGATACCTTCTTGGACTGCCTTCTAGGAACCGGGTATACTTCTTTTATTTCTCTCAATGGAGTCTTCTGAAACTCCGTGCCATTCGCAGATACATTGCTGTCACGTTGATGATTGTTGCTAGTGAAATGGACGCTCTCATCTGGAGAGAAACTGGATCTGTGTTCTTCCTGATGGCTCACGGTTTCCCAACCACTGTCATCTTCTTCAAATTCACCATTCATTGTTGCTAGAGCATTTGAGAGTCTCCCTTTGTTATCTGAACTTACCCTGTGAACTTCTGAACCGTGGCTGACCGGACTGTAACCAACGCATTGCTCGGTTTCTCCATCTTGGATGGCTTCACCCAAGTTCATTTCTTCAAATAACATTAAGATATCATCCGGTTTAGCGGGTTCATATGTAAACTCCTTGACTTCATGGACATCACTGACTGATGCAACAGTCTCTCTTAACACTTCAGCCTCTTTCACACTTGTAGTAGCATTTCTTGAACTGAGGAAGGCCTCCAACTCTCCTACAAGCTTGTTCATTTGTGAGTACTTCTCCTCGAGTGCTAATTTGGCATCAATAAGCTTCATTTGGACACGTTCCTCACGCCAAACCTCAGCCATTTGCAGCATTCTTCTCTCATCGTCCACTTCCTCTCTCAGATTCATGGATTCACTCTTCAAAGCATCAATCTCAGCTTTGTCTTCTTCTATCTCCTTGGCGAGTTCATCGCAAACTTCTTCGATTAACTCTTGCCTTCCTTTCCTTTTGGTAGTCATGCATGTGACGCTTCACAGCCAGCTTTGAATCTGCAAGCTCATTCACTAGTTTTAGATTGACAGCTTCTAAATTATGACGAGCTTTCTTTTCCCGGTTGATGTCATCTTTCATGTCTTCAATGATTGCTCGGACCTTCTCATGCTCCTTGCTCCGCCAAGATGCTCTCTCCTCGCTAACTTTCCTCAGGAAGTGCTCAAGCTTCTTTTTCTGAGATCGCTTCTCACTCTCGAGATCCTCGATGCGGGCACGAGCTTCCTCAAGTTTGAGCTCAATAGAAGAAGCAGCATTCAGTTGTTGATCAGTTCAGCTTCACGTTGCTGTAGATTTGGTGGACGTCATCCCTTGCATCTAAGCGTATAGGATCCCATTTTGTTGCCGCCTCCATCGCAGAGTCGGGAAATGGAATCGAAGCCTCTGTTAACAGCAGAAGGAGAAAACTAGTTCAGATCAATACATTTGAAGGACTCGGACAAAAAGAAAAAGCGAACCAGAGAATGAGCAGAGTATAAACATATGTCTTAAAATGTTCAAGTTAGCAATCATACTGATACGATAAAATAAGTAACCAAAAAGGAAAATATAATAGGTCAAGTAAAGCTCTAAACTCTCTGAAACTCCATCTCAACAACTACCACAACATTCACTTATGCTCTAAAGCAAAAGGTATAAATGACTTTTGAAGCATTTCAACATGTAATCAGACAGACATAAATATCATCTCTCCACCTAGAAGCTTAAGGATATCAAAACACACCTTACACAAGAATCCACTCTTGGTTGGAGCAGCAGGAGGACTACGCATGCTTCTTAAGTTGTTGCTGGTTTGAAAGCCAGAATGTTTATGATCATGGTGATAGAAAAACAGAGGACCCAAATGTCCACCAGCACTTCCCTGGAAGAAAAGGAATATTAATATTTAATATTCCTCTAAGATAATAACTAAAACAGAGTATTTCAGATCCAACACTAGAAAAAAACAGAGTATGCATCTTCCACAAATATGATCAAACAGTGATTAACGACTAGTGTGAAGATCCTATAATCAAACCAATCTTTTGACCAAAAAGTTCAAAACTTTCAAGAAAGAAAACTTTAAAACGGCACCTGAAACCCTAACCGATCCATTCTCCTCTCATCTCCGCCGCTAGAAACCGCATCGGGGACTTGCAACCGCCACACTCCCGCCGCGAGTTTCCTTCCCGTCTCAGCTTTCACACTTCTCCTTCCTTCCTTGCTGGGTTTCTCATCAACCTGATTGCTCACTCACCATTATCATCCTCTTCAACTGCGCCGCATCGCTCCCTGTTTTGATCCTCCGCTTTACATTTCAACACAGGAGTCTCCGGTCTGGTCCGCCTCCTGACGCCGGATCTCCGCTGACGGATCGATCTCGGTTTCATCTTCCTCCTCCTGGGATTAGGTCTGCGGCGGGTGATGTGTAGCCGTCGATTTGATTTTTTTCCGGTGAACTTCAACTACTTGTGTGGTTGAAGAGAGAGAAAATGAGCATAAAAGGAAAGCTAATGAAAATGCGTGAGAGAGAGAGAGAGATGGATGGATATGGAAGGTTGAGAGCTCGTGATGAAGCAAACTTGCTTGATTTGGAACTGTGACGAACGAAGCAAGATGCACATGAGTGTGGGGATACTTACTACTATATCTTTGATTTGTATAATTGATTACTTTCACATGGTCTAATATGGTGAGAGCAACAAGGAAACATTTTTGTGTGTGTTTCAGAATCTTTTACCATCAAAGCCCAACAACAATATGAAATCAAGGCCCATCTATTTACAATGGGAGATTCCCAAATATTTTAGATGTTGCAGGGGTTCAAAACTTAACTCTGAGTTTTTGTTTATGTCGGTTCTGAGAGGAGTGTGTTCAGTGAAACTGTTTTGGGAGGAGTGTCTTCAGTGCTACAAAATGAACTGGACTTCCGACTAATGTTAAGAGATAATCTAATCATCTATAATCTATACTAGGTATATTATATAACTGCATGGATCGAGATCCAAATCTAAAACTATTTCGTTCT